>NW_008583770.1:407-19579 GCF_000691845.1 Merops nubicus | reverse complement strand
CCACGGGGAGGCTGGACCGAGGCTGGGACGGTAAATCCCTCGCCTGCCCTTGGTAAACGGTTCCCCTCTTCCAGCGCACGCACACGCACGTCTTCAGAGTCGTTCCTGGTGTTTCCTCCTCCCTCCAGGCCGGTGCTCGGAGGGTCGGGGGCTGCTGTTGCAGCTGGCTGCCAGCTCCTGCGCTGGGCTGGGCTGACCAGCGAGGCCTCTGCAGGTGGCAACCGCAGCTCCCAGCCGCCTGCCGTGCTTGGGGTTCGCTGCATGGACTTACACAGGCTGGTCGAGCGACTGTAGACAGACACTACTCTGATCTTCAGAAGCAAAGAATTCTAAAAGTAGCCGAGAGAGATCTCTAGCATGTAGATAAAATCCAGGAGAAGGTTCAGCACGGAAACCTGGCCTTTGCATCTTACAGCACAGCTGAAAATCAGAGGCTGGATGAGAAAAGCACACTTCAAAAGTTTAGGTGGCCAAACTCCCATCTGTTCAGCAAGCACAATACTGCTTACCCTCAGAAATCCTCCTTGCTTGCGTAGGTTGCTTACCCTCAGAAGTCCTCCCTTGCTTAGCTTAGCAGCATCTTGAACTAAAGGAATAAGTAATTCACAGCTGAGTAATAAAATTCTCCATTAAATAAGAGGAGTGAACAACAGCGTAAACCTAGAGCCTAAAGTCCAACCTGAGAGATAACACAAAGTGTATGGAACTTCGCCCTGGGAACTGCCGTGCTGATGAAAGCACCCTGGCCTTATCAGGAGAGTCAACAGCAAGCATCTATCTTCCCCTTAGGTGGAGCTGCGGGGAGGGTGCTGGCTCCTCAAGCCACATGTGCAGGAGAGTACTTTCACATCCTGGAAGGTTTAAGGAGCAGTGGGTTTTAAACCAATAGCACTAAATGCTTCAGTGGTTATTTAAAACTCTGCTTTAAGAGTAAGCTCCAGTAAGCATGACCTGACTGAGAGCAGATGTGTCAATGGCTTCTCTGAAATAATTTCAGATGTCTTCTATTACAGGCAGCGCTGAAGAAGAAACTGGTGGAGCTGCATAATCAGAGTGAGAGAGCTGTTCGGGCCATGAACACGGTGAAAACAAACCAAAGCCAAGCTGCTGTAAGTGGGTAACCACTCGAAATGCTGCCAGGTTGCTTGGCATAGGCTGGCCACTGTGTGGTGATGATGCTTGTACTCTTGTGGCAGCGGCTGTAGTACTGAGATTGCATTGGCAGGAGAAGCCGCTGCTGGGAAGGAGCAGAGAAGAGGCATTTTGGCAGAGCCAGGCAGCTCTGTGGGAGATGGGAATAAAGCAGCCACCATGCAAGGGCTTTATACGCACACATGCTGGCACTCGCGACCCGCAGCGGGGCTCAAACCCAGCCTGTCCTGGCCCACAGGAAGCGTGTGCCTGTGCAGCACAAGCTAAAGGAGCAGTGATCCGTGATGGCTGCACCAGTGCAGAAATTTGGGCTGCCTCTGCCCCAGAAATGACCACAACTAATCCTTGCCCTTAGCTGACAGTCAGGGTTGCCGTTTGTGCTGGCAGCTGCAGCGGGTGTGTCTCGCTTGTACCATCCCTTCTGAACCAAGTGGCTGAGACCAAGGAGCTGAAAATCTGCCGGGGTAGCACTTCTGTCCTCCTCAGGAACATCTCTTGGAGGATCAGGAATAACTTTGTATTAACCAGAGATGCCACATCTCGGAGGCAGAAACAGCTACAGCTGGGCAAGTGGGCGTGTGGGGTCGGAGCTCGTGGCAGCATGGGCTCTCCCGGTGCTGGGTGCTGGGAGCCACCAGGTGGCCCATCTGGCCTGGCCTCGGCTTGGCAGCCCTCCCACAACAAAGATCTGGAGACCAAGAATTGTCTGGATTCCTTGGGAGAAAATTGGTTTTTCCAAACTACACAGAAATATGTAGCTTTTCTGTTGCCTCTTTCAAGTAATTGAAAGTAATTGCCTACGTGTTGCTCAAAACCTTTCTTGTAGCAGTAGTTATTAAGCAGTACCTTGTCCACAAACTGTTCTGTTGAAACCAGTGTCTGTCTGCTCTTGTCTGCTCCAGGAGACAGCTTCCAGAAAGAAAGATTTGATCAGAAGTGAGTTTTTAGAAATTAAAGCTTTAATTGAAGAAAGAGAAAATCAGGCTTTGAAAATAATTGCAGAGGAAGAAAAAAGAGTTTGCAATAAGTTTGATTATATCTACAGTGTTGTGGGAAGTAAGAAGAATGAAGTTCAGTCTCTCAAAGATCAGATTGAGATGGCACTGGGTGAAAGTGATGACATTCTGTTTTTGAAGGTAATATGTCCTTTAAATATGAATCCAATTCTTCATGTTTCTGGAACATGGAATTACGAGTATCTGCTATGATAGTCCTGCTCTCCAGGCACTTCCAGTCACTGGTAATGCAGCTGCCTGCAAGGACCTGCTATAAAAGGTCCCGACGAGTACAAAAATATCAATGAAAGAGGATGAAATGAAGCAGAATCTGGTAACTCCCTCCCAGTTCAGCCGTTGCCTCTGCCACAAGCAGAGGGGCAAGTGGGTAAGAGAACTTGTCTCCATGAGGTGTTGCAGCTCTGTGCTGTGATGCTGTCTAGATCTTTCTCGCTGCTTCAGTTGAGAATTAATGTTTGTGGTTGCTGCTGAAATTTTGCCATTGGTTGTGTCTGACCATAGCCTTTGCTCCTTTCCATTTGAGATGAATGCACAAAACCCACCCCATTTAAAGTAAGTTGGTTGCATTTTTCACTGTCTGCCACACAAGGTGGTCTGCATGAGAGCTTCTGTTTGTCATTTCAGAGAGCAACTGCACTGCAACGAACATCAACAAAAGATGCTTTTGTTCCTGCAATTGAAATGAATGAAAACATGATACATTGCACTTACCAGTCTGCCATTAACCTTAAAGACATTGTGAAACATTCAGTGTCTCAGTATAAGGAGAAAAGAGTGGAAGGTATACTTTTTCTGCCTTGACCTTGAAGTTCAAGTGAGGGCTTTTCTCCCTCCAATTGAAATATCATTTAAAAAAAAGTGCAGCAAAGACAGTTGATTAATCTAAATTGTGTATTCCAACTTTTGCAGACCTCCATTTCCATAAAAAAATACTACAGCCTGGGCTAAACTAAGAGGAAAAAGTGTGCCACTTTTATCTATACATGGATAAGCTGATGAGTATCTTGATACTGTGGTACTACAGCATACTTCTGTATAGTATATGATACTTCTGGGACAGCTCAACCTTCATTCCTTACAATAATGTATGGTTGTCTTATGTAGCAGGGTTGGATGTAGTTAGGATGTGGATTTGAGGGGAAACACTTTACAGTGACAGGACTATGGCTACCCAGCTGTAAAGGTGCTGACTGTGTGTTGCAGAACAAAGCCCTACTTCCTGGGTTAAGCAGAAGTACCTTTTGGACTGGGGTAGAGGTATCTGCTGTGCAGCTTCCATCTCTGCCACGTATCGCTCAAGTTCTGGTCACATAACTGAAAAATAAGAAGGAAAAATGTCCATGCTAGTGCATTACTGGTCCTGGCAATACAAACCATAATGCAAAATCTTGCCATTGCAGGAAGACTACCACCTGGGAATACTAAGGCTCCTCCAATGGCTCCTCCAAACAAAAACTTTGCTGGAAAAAAGCCTCCGGGACGACGTAAGTACTGAGGGACATAATCCCCTCCTGACTACGGCCACATCATTAGACAAGAATTCAAGCAGTTACCCGAGAGCTGTTTGCTCTCACAGTGATGCAGGAATTACCTGTGCGTGCACTTGGCCTGGGAAAGGGGGTGTGTTTTGGGCTGTTCAGTGCTGGATGCCTCGTGAGCTGTAAAGCAGCAAACTGCACAGATCTGATGGTCGGTGGCCTCGGCGTGCACCTGTAGCGGTGTCAGGGCAGGCTGGAAAGCAAAGCAGAGCAGAGCCTCCCACCCTCTGGTTCTTGTAGGGTTTTTGATTTGTACTAAACATCTGTTGGGTGGGTTTATGGGTGTATATATATGTTGAATCCTGCTTATGAGCTATTCACTTCCTGTCCTTTCTCCTTTCCCCCCTCGCAAGAGCACGCCTACAAAGAGAAGACCCTTCAGCAGACTCAGGCCACTTTGCACGTGGAGGCAGACACCAGTAAGTGGTGATTAATAGCAGCCTTACTCAAACATTCTGCTGGCCAGGGTGATGGAGACAGTCTGTGGCAGGTTATCCTGGGGCCTTTCAGTCTTGTTTTGTCCAGATACTGGTATTAATGTGACATTCTAGCCTGTTTGGAAGCTCTTCCATGTTGTCTTTTTGAAATTCATCCAAGTAGAAAGAAACTACTTCTGTTACTTCCACCGAGCTTTTGACATGTGGTTCTCTCCATTCCAAGTCCTGGGTGTGCAGCACTCATCAGGGGCTGTTGAGGGTGCTGGAGTTGAATGGACTTTAGCTTCTTTTGTGGCACTAGAAGTTCTGTTGTAAAAAGAAAGGGAATACTCTGTGTGCCTCGTGGGACCAGGCTCCTCACCACTCGCCCTAACACAGCATCCTGGAGTAGAGATGCAGATCCTTCCAGGCCTATGGCCCTGTGAAACAGGAAGGAAACAGTAGGTTGTGCTTCGTGTGTAGCTTTCCAGTACGGGTGTGTTTGTCAAGGCTTCAGCATGCCAGGCTGTCAGCTTTATCTCTGTCTGATCCTGCAGCTTCAGGAGAGCTGTGATGACAACATTACAGTGGGCACAGTCTATCAGTGGCTTTTCAGTCTCAATAAAACTCACCGTTCACTTTTTTTTTTTTTCCCCCCTCCAGAGGAGAAAAAGAAACCCACTAAAGCTGGTAAGTCCAAACTTTCAGCATATTTAATTCTAATTTTCATTGATTTATTTTCAAATTATAAGTAGATGGTCATTGGTGTTGGTGTATTAAGCAAAAGTTCAACTCTTGCTCTGAGGAGGCTCTTGCTTAGTCACTGTGAGAGTGATCAAGTGCTGGAAGAGGTTGCCCAGACACAAGAGGGCATTTTCAAAACCTGGCAAGACAGTGAAGAACCTGAGCTACTATTGAAGTTAACACTGTGTGGAGCAGGAGGTCAAAACATAACCTCTAGAGGTCCATCCAGCCTGACTGTGTCTGGGATGGTGTGTTAAGAATGCAGGGATTCTTTCCAACAGGCCAAACTCTCTTTTCTTCTGTTGACACAGCACCAACCACAGGGACGCCAACTGCTGCAGCTGCTGTTTCAAGTAAAGAGCTTCTTGAGAGCTTTCTGAAGAAATCCAGAGAGGAGCTTTTGCAGTGTAAGACACCCAACGTTGCACTACTAAAGATGAACTTTGTGCACTTACTGCACTGGTGTTATGTGCTCTCTGTAGTTAGCTGACAAAAATACTTTTGAGGAGGTTTACTTAGCCTAGTAGGTTATCAACTGGTTGTTATAAATTAAGGAAATGTTTAGAGGAAAAGGAGGCAGGAGGTTTCCAAGTGGTCGTTTTGCCAGATGAATCAAATTGACCTTAAGGTATTCCTGTATCTTTACGAAGGCAAATAAGTTCTCAGTAATGGCTTTAGGTAGCCTAGAAATGTGATGTAACACACTGGCTTCTTCTTTGAAATGAAAGGCAGGCTTCCATGCAAGCCCACCATGCCCTGCCTAAGATGCTATAGCAGATGGTGTACAATACAGGATGTCTTTCCTTGCCAGGTCAGCAATCCCATTCTCCTGTCAGCATATACTGGGTGGTGAAGGAAGGAACAAACTTGCCCTCTATTTGCCTGCTGTTTAACAGAGAGCAGTAGTTGAACCCGGCAGCTATTACAGTGGCCCTAAAAAATGCCACACTGTGGAGGAGAGCAGAGCAGGGAGATAACCATGCACAGGAACAAGCGCCTAGGCAGGACAATATGAATAAAAGAGCTTTGCTCTTCAGTACCTTCAAATGATTCATGTCATTGCAGATGCTGCTAACATCACGCTGGATTACAACACGGCTCATAACAAAGTGATTCTGTCTGAGGGGTATACCAGGATGTCTGTCTCAGACACCCCCCTGAATTATAACCAGCACCCGCAGCGCTTCACCAATTGTTCCCAAGTGCTGGGGTTCCAGTGCTTCAAGAGAGGCATCCACTACTGGGAAGTGGAAATGCAGCAGAACACCTTCTGTGGCATCGGGATCTGCTACGGCAGCATGGAGCGGCAGGGGCCCGAGAGCCGCCTGGGCAGGAACAGCAGGTCCTGGTGCATCGAGTGGTTTAATTCCAAAATATCATCCTGGCACAACGACGTGGAAAAGTGCTTACCCAATGTGAAGGCTACCAAGATTGGTGTGCTGCTCCACTGCGAGGGAGGGTTTGTGATTTTCCTGGCTGTTGGGGAGAAGCATAACTTGATCTATAAATTCAAGGCCCAGTTTACTGAAGCCTTGTACCCTGCCTTCTGGTTATTTTCCAGTGGCACTGTTCTCTCTCTCTGCCAAATGTAAGCACTAGTTAATCTTAATTTAGTTCACCTAAGTACTTACATGCAGATAATCAGTCCTGCAGCAACCCTTTGTATGTCTTAGTCTAAGAAGGCTGGAAAATTATTTGTTTGAGACAAAAATTATTAGCTCTTTTAAGCAGTTTTTGAAATTAATGATTCTTTGGTATGAATTGCTAAAGCCTCTAGATGGTCGTTTAGTATAACAATGATTGATAGAAAAAAAACTATGATTAAAAGTTTTGCAAAGATTTTGATTATCCTAAAAGAACAGTTACGCTACAAATCTTTTACAACTGCTACGAGTTATGATACTGCTTTTTACAAGGGCTTGCGGTGATTGGACGAGTGGTAATGGCTTTAAACTGGAAGAGGGTAGATTTAGATTAGAAGTTAGGAAGAAGTTTTTCACTATGAGGGTGGTGAGTCACTGGAACAGGTTGCCCAGGGAGGCTGTAGATGCCCCAACACTGAATATGTTCAGGACTAGGCTGGATGAGGCTTTGAGCAACCTGGTCTAGTGGAAGGTGGTGTCCCTGTGCAAGGCAGGAGGGTTGGAACCAGGTATCTTTAAGGTCCCTTCCAACTCAAACCATTTTATGATTCCATGAACTATTGTTAAATGTCTTCAGTAGGTGCTGTGGCCTCTGTGGTTTGCTGTAAAGGATCCCTAGAGTTATTTTTCCAGTCTAAATGTGATTCACAGGTAGCAGTAACCCCTTTGAGAAAGAAACAGGCTTTGAGGTATGTCCCATTGTTGCCTTTTTCTCTACATGCAGACTGTTAGTCCATTCACAGTACATGTGTTCTAAGTGTATGACTGCATGAGATGGTACAGAATGAACTACTAAAATCATTACGTTCAGGTCTCATCATGCTAAGTTATAAAAGCCAATATGACAAATCTCATCAGAGTAGAAATGCAGAAACTTTTAGAGTTGATGGATAAGAAATGGTGTGAGAATCACCAAAAAATAAATGACATCAACTCGAGACTGTGAATACGCCAGCAAGGCTTCAGGAGACATCCTGCAGAGCAGTAGTGCACGCCCTGCAGTAATACAGGTTGTGGGATGAAGCATTCTGTCTCATGTTCTGACCCAGAATAAGCTTCACATCTTCCCACTGAAGGCTCTTCAGTGGCTTTTCTTCTGTGCTGAGGAGTTCAGGGAGTGCATTTTTTAGCTTGCACAGGGAGCATAAATGTGCTGTTCACTTAAAGCAGGTTCTCCTGTCCCAAAGGTTTTCCTCTTCATGAGGTGGGATATCCTCTGCTGGTGTATCTTTAGTTGTTCAGGTAGTAGAAACTGGATTGCATACATGTTATTTGGACTCTGATTTGAGGAGTCTCAAGACAGTGTGCACAGTACCTAGAAAGTTCTGCTGCTACTCTGCATGAAGGCTGTGGGCAGACAGGAGAGTCTTCTGGAACATACAGGGTCTTAGCACAAAGGAGAATATACATCTATTCCCACTGGGATGGATTTTCAATTCTCCTGGTGTTCTTTGCTTTGGCTTGTGGTAAGTCTTCAGAAGTCCTCGCCGTGTACAGAGGAATCTGTCCATCTCCATTTCCACTTGCAACTTTAAAACAATCAGTAGGCAATCAAGGTATTTGGATTTCATAGTTATTGGGGCTATATCTTCTTGGTAGTACTACTTCTTGTAGTAGCTCATGAAGAACAGGGAGGGTCACACAGGAGATTTCCTGGACTTTGATTGGTAAAACTCCCTCTTATGGGACCTGGTGAAATAAGACACAGAGTTGCTGCTGGCAGTTTAGAAGGGAATTTTTAGAATGCTCAGAACCTCTGTGACTACATTCACATTAGCCAAAGTACTTGAGAGAGAGACTGGCAAGAATTAAGCCTTGGTGCCTCTATTTTTGCTGGGTTTGTAAACTCTTAGTACTTTGTCAAGGGTAGCACAAGTGTGATAAGATGCTTCCATTTCTTTGGCCAGAACAGGATATGGAATTGATGGTAGACCTAAAAGTGCCATGGCTGCCTTTAGAGTAGCTGTAGTACCTCGAGGGTCTCAGCTTTCTGAAGCTCAGTCAGCACTAAAACTACCAGAACATTTCAAAAGATGCTGAAGGAGGATGTGTGCTGCTAGGAGCCAACAATGAATACAAACCTCTTCCTGCACTTCCAGTTTTGCAGCAGAGAGAGACAAGAAGTGTTTCCTCTGAGAAGTCCTGTCCCTTTAGCTGCTTGGCTGCACCACAGGGCTGCAGATCCACTCAGCAGGGTGCTGAAGGAGTACTCTGGCCCTTTGTTCACGGGGAAAAAAGGTGCTCCAGTGGTCTGTGCAGTGGAGAAAGTCCACATTTTCTATTGCTTGCTTCTTGACTTTGAAGGAGTGTTAGTAGTAACCTCCAAGTCTATGGGTTTCTTTAGCCATAATCTGGAGTGCTACTCAAGCAAAGTAAAGAGCAGGTCTTATCCCACCATGGTGGACAAGGTTGGGTTCCTTAAATGTGTCCCTGCTGGAATGACCAACAGTATATAACACATTAGGTGTTCTGGTTTACCACAGGCAGTGAAACAAGCCTGCCCTGTATTCCTGACTCTGTGTGTTTTCTGTTGTGCTGTGGAAGACTAGAAATGATAGAATGAGATTCTGTTACTCTGGAATGAAATGAGAAATTAATAACCAAATTGCTGCACTTTTGAAAACTGTTGTTTTGGTTAGCTTCAGATATCTTGGATATACTGAAACATGGGGGTGATAAAGCCATGAGGATGTGGGATGGTTTGCATATTAATGTACAAGTGAGATTAAATGGAGAAACACTTGCCCACTGAAAACATATTAATCTCTTTAAATGTAATCCTTGCTTCAATCAAAAGCATCAGTAAAATACTGCAGTTAGAAAAACAAATGCTTATGTAATTATAAAGCTGTTGACTGTACTGCTGTATCAGCCTTTTAACTGTCTGTTATTTCATGTAGTCTGTCAGCTAGCCATCCCTGGCAGGGCAACAGCCATAGATTTTATGCCATCTCCTTTATGACTGTGCCTCTAACTGCTTTAGAAGTTAACTCTTCTTGATCTTTTCTGCTGTAAAGTGAAAAAATTTTGATAGTTTGAATTCAATAAATAGTCATGGTAAACCCTAATGTTGAGTGTTCTGTTCTGTGCCCGAAGTTGAAACAAGCAGGCAGAAATAAAGGTGCTACAGTGTACAAAACTTCTACTGCACAACTCCCTGAGTTACGCAAGAACTGGGGAAGAGGAAAGGAGGAGAACTGCAGAGGCTGCTGTACCCCCTGGACTGTCAAATGCCATCCTAAACTCTGTCTTTTTATCCTTCAGCAGTAGTGCTGTGTCCTAGCTGAGGATGAGGGGAACACCCTGTCCAGTAAATGAAACTGGAGACCTTTTCAGGTAAGCAAAAACGTGGTCATCAGCTGGAGGAAGGTGAATGACCAAGGACTGAAGTTTGTGCAGTGGACTTTATTAAAAAATCTTTGGGTGTTGTCCAGTATCTGCCAGCTTAAATTACATCTGGAAGCAGCAGTGGGTGGTGATTCCTAGTATTACTCAGTAAAATCAAACTAAAGGGCTTGTGGTTTGCAAGCTGCTGCCTGCTCGCATGGTCAGTAGAAAGCAGCTCAAGAAGGAGCTGTTCTGGGGGCTCAACAGAATTTTAAAAATTAGCCAAAACAAAAGCACCCAGAAAACAAGTTAAAAATGGACTTTTACACTTAAGGTTCTCCAAAGGAGTTAGGCTGATAAAGGTTTTGGGGAATAAACTCTCTGAAGAGTTCCCAGAGTCAGACAACAGTAGTGCTTGATCAGCGTGGCAGGTGCTACAAAAACTAGGAAAAAAACCCTCATCTTCAGTAAGGCCTTGTCCTATGATGTCCCTGGGATTAAGAGGTCAATTAGGTCTGCCAGAGTTTAGCCTAAGTTTCTGAAGAAAGACAAATACATATTTTAAGCCTGCGTAAACTTGCCTGTAGCCTGAGTCTTGAGCAGGTACTGGAAGCCCCAAGAAGTCACCATGCTTTTTACTCATACAAGGTCTGTTTTCTTACTTGCTAATGTAACTTCCTCTTGATTCAGCTTTGTGATCACTTTTTCCTGCAAAAGGAACGACAGACTTGGACTCCAAATCATAGTCTCTGGGAACATATGTGAAAATATTCATCAGGATGTTTCCTAATGTTTGTTTCTCTTCCTAAAATAAAATTGCATTTAGCTAACATTTAACAGACTGTTTCTGTACACAGTTCTCTGACCTCCTCCAATCTCTTCCCCCCTTCCCAATTCCCTCCCAGATGAGTGGCTGCTACTTCTCAAATAATCAATATGTCAGTTAAAAACACGTCATGGTGAGGTCATTGTATGTCTCCTATTCAAAGTCCATGTCATTTAGACTTTCATTGGCAGCTATTTTGTTCCAATAAAAAGTTCAAGACAGCAATTTGTGAATCCTGCTCAGCCAAGTAGAACTGTGAAAAAAAGGAGTTATTTCAAAAGTCAATTAACTGTGGTCTGTCAGAGTGCTCCTCATTCAGGATTTTTCCAGGCTGTGTCAGGCACTTGCATCTGTCAGCCCTGTGTTTCCCAGGCTGCTATCAGATGCTGTTACACTGAAAATAATGGGTTTATTCACACCATTTATTGGATTTTGTGTGGTAGACACATTTGTATATAATTTTACGGTGTAACAATTCCATTTACATAAAATATAGGCAATTATTTGAGTTCAGCCAAAGCACGAAGGGAGGGTGGGAGGAGCCACCATTAAACTAATGAAAGCTAATTGAAAAGAGGCAGATAATTTAAGTAAAAATACCATAATGAACAATGCTTGATCCTAGATTAGTTCAACAGAACTTTAAGGAGGCAAGTTACTTGTACTTTGTCTGTGTTTGTGAAAAACACTAAGGAATTCAATAACTTAAGAAAAGAATTTGTACTTTTTAAAGCACCTACGTTCCACTTGAAAAATCAAGCAGTTCTTGGTGGAGGAAGAAAGGGGGTTTTTGCTTTGGGCTTAGGTTTTTCCCCCAATTTAGAGAGAGCTTCCACATTTGTCTGTGAAGGAATATTGTGCCTTAGAAGCCTGATCCTACAAATCCTTCATTTATTCTCCTGACTGCAACAAGGTAATTCACGTATGGTTGCACTTATACTAAGTCAAAATCAAAGCTTTAGATCAAATTATCAGCAACACTTTTCAATGAACTGTAACAGTTTCTCTTTTGGAGGCAGGAATATCATTCCTGAAAGAAGTACATTTCCCAGGATTCAAGTCAAGCATTCATTCTGCAGGAAACTGATACTCGAGCAGCTTCACTGTTCTTAACCCTGGCACAGTAACTGGCAAGGCACTGTAACTTTGCTGTAACTTCTCGAGGTCTCTGTGAAGAAGGCTGCTGCTCTGGGGCACACTGTAAGGACCAGTCTGATGGCAGACCTGCAGCCCGTGTGCCCTGCTGGCTCCTGACTCATTCCAGGCACTGGCCCATGGGTGACAGTGAGAGTATTCCATTAACTTCTGAGACATTATTCCCCTAAAGATAGTGCAATAGCTTTCTCAAACATTGCTAGCATTGGATCCCAGAGTAGGATGATACCTATGTTATGTATGACTGTACTAACAGAAGCATGAATTACTTATCTCTAAATCAGCACTGCAGTGTACTGAAACCAAAACTCATCACTTCACAATGAAGTAAAGCATTTAGAGAAACTAAATAATCTTAATTCTGACTCTCCACGACTATTTTGGAAGCCTTGCTAGATTTCAACAGAATGAGACCAAGACCATTAAAAAGAGATTGAAGATAGACTCTTGGTCAAGGACAGAAAGAGAAAACCAAAAAAATATTCCTCTGCCTGTGCTGAAGTTAAGCATGCAAATCTCAGTACAGAATGAGCTCCCAGGGGAGATGTTAAAACATGAGCTCTCTCAAGAGCAGCAGAAGGTAGCAGATACTTGAGTCAGCAGCAGAGCTCAGCATAAACCTGTGGCTTTAAGACTTTGGCACTGGCTCCTGTGCTAGAGCTAGAACTCTCTAGGTCTCTGAAAGCCACGACCTTGCCATTCCACACTATGACAGAAGACATCATCCTACTTTGTTATACGAACGGGATTCTTATCCTTTTGTTTGAGACAAAAGTCGAGCTTACATTTCAGTGAAAAATACCAAAACATTTACCTGAAGAATAGATCTGGAGGAAGGGAGTGAATGAGTCAAACCTCTAGCCAAGGGAACAAGCCTGTATTCATGTAACTAAACTCCTACAGAACAGTGTGTTGAAAATTCAGTGCATTTGAAACACCACAGAAGAAGCAAGTTAGACAGGAGGAAAAGAGCAGCTGCGTTCAAAAAGGGCCAAATCCACTCGGGTGTAAGTAGGCAAAACCTCACTCAAATCAGTCAAGACCATTTAGCCCTTAGTTTGTGTCTATTCACAAACCTTTACTTCATGGCATCGGTCCAGTCATTCAAAGACTCATTAGAGATTCCTGTGGTTCTTCTGTCTTTCAAAGAACGGGGGAAACATCTTGTCCCTCTTTCAATTCTCTATCGATGCATCAGGCACAAGTCCAGCAAAGAAAAAATGTTTAAGTGCATAAAGAGCCCTGCTGCCTTATGAAATGTTACTGGTCAGAAGGGTTATGGAAAAGGCTTCACTCCCTTCCTGGGAGAGGCTGAACAACTTAAACTTGCAGTGCCACAGAGGAAAATATTCAACCATGCCTTCCTCAGTATTAAATTCAGCCATAGTAAACAATGATGACTTGTTTGCTTGCAGTTATTCACAAAGGTGTTTTGATTGTATCTCGGGTCCCTCCTTTCCCATACTGAAGTAACAGATTTACAGTGCAAATACCAGTTAAAGTATCCCATTTAAAATCTCAAATGCGGCATTGATCTCCGGCTCTCAAAACCCAAGTACTCAGATATCCCTGTACATCCTTGTCGTGGTTTAACCCCAGCTGGTAACTAAACAGACAACCACTTGCTCCCTCCCTCCACCCAGTGGGACGGGGGAGAGAATTGGAGGAGGGGGGGGAAGTAAAATTTTTGGAGAAAAAGACAGTTTAATAGGATGGAAAAGAAAGAAAATAATAATAATAACAAAAAAAAGAATTAGAATATACAAAACAAGTGATGCACAATGTAATGGATAACCTGTAGTTTGTTAATCAAACTTTGATTGTTTAATTGTTTTCTTCTAATTGTTTTTTTTTTTTTTGCTTGCTTTGAAACTCATTTTGCCTGCTTAAAGATTAACCAACAGAACTTGCTGTAAGAGCAGTCTGTTCAAACTCGCATGCTTGCTTGCTTTGAACATACAGCTATTCTGTGTTGTAAACAATGAAAATAGGGGGAAGAATTGGGGTTAGGTTGGGTAATCATGTGTGTAAAGAAACAATCACCAAGAATGACACAACCCCCTCCTTCAAGACCACTGGAAGGCAGAAAGGACCCCCTAGCAACAGCTGACGCAGCTGCAGAAGGAAGAAAGAGATACGTTACACTGAAAAAAAAGAAGAGTATAGAATGAGAGACTTTGGGGGGTTGTTGCGCGCCGTTGGTGGAGTGAGAAAACTCCCCGGCCGCCCAGCGCTGTTTTACTTATTGCTGCTTGCTTAATAAAATTACTAAATTAATATTGGCGTGGTCTCACTAATAAACTATAACACACAATGCAACTGCTCAGTGCTCACACAGTCAGTTGCCGAGCAGCTTTCCCCCCAGTTTCTATACAGGGCATGATGCCATGTGGTCTGGAAGATCCCTTAGGTCAGTTGGGATCAGCTGTCCTGGCTGTGTCCCCTCCCAGCTTCTTGTGCCCCCCAGCTGGTGGGGTGAGGAGCTGAACAGTCCTTGACTCTCTGTAAACACTGCTTAGCAACAACTGCAACATCAGCGTGTTATCAACGTTATTCTCACCCTAAATCCAAAGCACAGCCCTGTACAAGCTACCAGGAAGAAAATTAACTCAGTCCCAGCTGAAACCAGGACAATCCTCCACCACTTCACAACAGCAAGTTCACTTGGGTTCCTCCTGCTCTGCCCTAAGCAGTAACCTGAGCTCGTTGCTGGCCCAGTTCTACAAATAACAAATAGTACATTCTTACACAGACAATGCTACAACCAAAACTGCTGATTATTTCAACACATTTCCCAGACACATTTTCTCATCTGCTAATGATAAAGTGGTAGTGTTCATATCAGCTAAAGAGCAGTATCCCTCACTGCCATGTTTGCCTGAGGAGCAAAGTCAGACACTGTCACTATGCAGAAGTAACAGTGCTGCAGAATGACATCAACTGGGATTTTGCCCCAGATCAGTTAATCTCCCTGCTAATGTCCAGAAGGCAAAAATCCTGGCAGACCTGCCTGGAGACTCCTGCCTGGAGGTTTAGTAACTGTGGCTAAGACTACAATTAGCATTCATTTAAGAAAAACAAAAAAAAACACCATTCAGAAGGGAAATCAACTAGAGATGGGAGAGGAGAAAAAAATCTCTAGAGAAAAAGCACATACTATGTACACAGAGCAAAAGATATTAAGAGAGAATTTTGTAACACTGAGCACAAGCTGCTTTCCAACAACAAAAAAAAAGACAAGATTTCCAAAGTTCAGAGTTATTTTGTAAGGCAAAGAAGACGTGAAGAAGGAACTAATGCAACTAATGCAAACATGAATTAAAAGTCAGAGTTTACAGGGCTCACAGAGCCATTCTCTTCAGGAAATTCTCCAGGCCCCATTAGTGGTGAAACTGTTAGCCTTAGTCCTTGGTTTTAACTCTACTTCATATCCGGAATCCAAAAACTGGGCTGAAATTTTTCAGCTCTCAGCTTCAGTTGAGCTGAAACTCGCATGGGTTGGCTCCTCTTGCTCTGGCAGCCTGATAAATGAACATGAAATCTTTAAACCGAGGAGCACAGCCCAGCCAAGCTTCACCAAAATGCTCATTTCCAGTGAAAAGGAAATCTCCAGCTCCCCTCTTCACCTTGCACTGCAGCAGGGTTTGTATGGGGCCTCGCCATTCACCGCTTGCTTCGTCCTGCTGGAAAATTCGGTTCTTCTGCCTGTAGACTTTCTGGACACTGACATCAACTTGTGACACGTGGCTCTCTGAATCGTGGGAAACATTTCGGATAGATCCTTTCACCACTAGATGTGAAGAAGACAGGAGTTGGTTATGGAGCAGCACGTAAGTGCACTACATCCATCCAAAGACACTTTTGGAGTTGATGAAAATGCAGAACTTTTAAAGGGATTTTATCTGAAGTCTAATTTAGAATCACATAGCACACACACAGCTCCTTTTCCCAAAAGGATCCTAGCTGGTTTTTGGCACTAAAAGCATAATAAGCCACAGTCTTCCTAACTAAAAGCATCCTTTGCATTAACTGTACAGAGAATGAAACATTCCATCTGACTGTTTGCTGTCCTGATATCATCTTTCTCATTCTCATCCCCCCATTTTTAATAGCAATCAATTATTCTTTTATTAACTTAATGAATTTCAATCCATAGCCAGAAAAGACTCATAAAGAAACACACCACCATTTGAGTCAAGAGCTTTTGAGCAATTAAGAGTTTACCCATGCAACGAGAACATAGCCATGCTTCTGCCACAAAACTTTCATTCAGGTATGGAGAACTCAACAGCCCAAGAGGCAGAAAAACCTTGTTTCTGAGAACTTTCTTGTCTAATGCATTTTTCCAGGGAATCCAGAATTTTGTGTACCAGGTGTCTCTGCTCTATCTCCCCCTTTGTGTGACCATTTTTAATCAGATGCAGTCAAGTCTATTGACAAGCTATAATGCACTTGTTCCTGGTGCTCGGAGCTGCTCAGGTCCTAGTGACTGCAGACCTCCATCTTAGGAACAACTATAAAGCCCCTATTCACTCCCAGCATCATTTACACTTTCATTAGCAGCCATTTTCTCTAATCAAAAAAGTCGATGATAGCGATTTGTGAGCTTAGGGCAAGGAAGTCAGCCATAAATAGAGTCAGTTCAAAGGGCCATTTCTTCTGGTCTGTTGGTGCTGCAAGTGTGAGTGCCCCCATTGTGTGCCTGGGCTCCACATCTGTCAGTCTTTCATGCCATGCAGAGGGAGAGGCCTGCATGGGAACCCCAACATCATCAAGTAGAAACAATGGGCTGGATTGCATGAATTAATTGAGAAAAAGAAGAAAAATTACCATCTAAGGAGCACTCCAAGGGAAGCGTGCCCTACACACTGGTTTTGGATTTGCACAGTGAGGCTGGTGTTTCATTTTACCAGTAGCCTTGAAGTAGGGCAACCCCTAGTAGGAAAGCAGTAATTTGGTGTTTGGTTTTGTTTTTTCCAAATGTTGACTAGCAGTAAATGTAGTTCATAGTTTTATTTCCTCGAACGTTAACAGGAATATGACTGTGGCTACCTGGAGAAGCAGCTCTACAGCTTTAATTATTGGATGTAACCGAAGAGGGGCAAATTTTAATGTGCAAAACTATGGGAATAAAATGAGCAAATTGTGATTGAAGCAGAAAAAAGAGACATTGCATTATTAACAGAGCAAATTGAAAAAGCATTTAATGTTCCACTGAACCAGTATTTCTTATTATTTCTTATCTTAAGGAATACTGAGTGCTTGGTTTTCTCCTAAGGCATGAAACCTAACCTGAAATTCTTAGCTAAGTTACAATGAAGCCACTACATCTGTAGAAGAAGAGTGCAAATTATAAGGGAAGTGAAAGGACATATTCATCACCAGAAAAATAAAACAAAACAGAGGAGGGAAATAAAGAGGAACATACCAAGCACATGTAACCCGTGAGCATTTGTGTCTACACGTAGGTGACTTTGCTACATTCAAGAGCCAGCAGCACGCTTGTGAGAATTACTTTCAGTTCAGTTTTAGATCTTAACCTTGCTGCCTACAGGAAATGAAGAACTTGAAAGAAACTTTCTAGGTTCATTTTTTCCTCCATCCGAATTCTTTTCCACACAGCTAGCTTCTTTCTCAGCTCAGAAAGCAGAGTCACGCCATTATTTTAAGAAAAGGAGCAAATGAATCAAATAATCAATGCATAAAGGCAGAATAACTCCCCTTTAGTCAGCTTACCAAAATCACTGCTGCAGATGGCCATAAGAAGTTCCACATTGTCACAAGGACGGCAGGTAGCTAGAGAAAACAGAACAGGTAGCTATTTATAACACTCTGCTATGTCGCATTGCTAAAGGACTGGTGCGTCAGGAGAGGAAAAGGGGCAGACCTACGAGCTTAAAGAGCATTATGATCCAGTGCAAACGAATACTTGTTATGCAAACAGAACTGAAGGAATAAGCACAGAGTATCTGTAAGAGTCACTGAGTGACAGCAGGGCCTAGTAGCATATAATCCCTTAAAGAAGCATGTAAAAAAATACAGCAGAAAATCCAGCACCTGGCACATACCCACCCTCCGTAATTTTTTCATCCTTTTCAAATTTGGTTCTGTTTTGACAGAAAGAGGGGAAGATCTTCTGATATTACTTCTAGATTACAACAGACTAGAATAAAGATGAGCACCTATGTGTGCTGGGAGCTGGGATGAGTTCAGACAACGTGCAGCTCCACAGGCAGGGAACACACCAGTGCTGCTTACGGCAACACCAGTAATCCAACAATTGCCATGGCTAATCCCTTTTTCAAAAGGTCACTCTGATTTCCAGTAACTGTCTCCAGTCCCTTAACATGGGATTTGGGCTCCCAAAACCCAGTCAGGTGTTCTCAGTCACGGTGCTGCCAGAGGCTGGGGACACCCAGCATCACAGTGTGTGTGCCCAGGACCGAGCTGGCTGCGAATGAGCCAGTTCCTCTTTACACTGCAGCATTCTCTCCCCTGCCTACAGGACGCCTTTCCCAGTGGAAATTCACAAACACACGGCACCCATCCAGCAGCCAGCGAGATGGCAGAAGGACCTTCCTTGCAATAACAAACCCCTCAGCCCAACACAGCTTTTGTCACTGGGCTATCGAATGCCACCCTGGACCTGCCCCAACAGCCGACCTCCGAAGCTGGCGCTGCTCTCACCTTCGACCAGTGCCATCTCTTTGAAGTCAGGGCCAGCAGCGCTCAGCAGCTCGTACTGGAAGCTGGCTGTCCGGCGGCTGATGTCCCTCTGCGGGCTGGCCTGCAGGAAGAGGGCCACTCGTTGCGGTGTTTGGGCACTGAAGCAAGACACGTGGTGGGGTCGAGCCCCCTCTGCCTCGCTTACCACCAGATGCAGCTGCCCAGCACGTTCCACGTAGATGCTGGCGCCCTGGAAGTCGCTGGCGGGCTTGATGCAGAGGGTGGTGTGCCGGGCACCGGCCAGGTTGGGCTCCAGGAGGACACGCAGGGCTCGCGCCGGGTACATCCACTCCAGGAAGCCCTGGGTGCAGCGCAGGTGGACCTGCTCCACCGCACGGGAACGGGGCTCCCGGCTCAGACCGCTGCCAAGGCAACACCGCCGGCCCGTCAGTAACGATACCCACGGAGCGGCCCTGCGGCCCCACCCACGCTGGCTGCCCAGAGACACAGGTCCTGCTCCCAGCTCCGACCCCCCAGGCACCCTCCTCCCGCTGGGCTCCCCTCAGAGCACAGCTAGGGGCCACAGGGTGGGCAGGGGTTTGCTCCCACCTCCCGCTGCACCCGGGCTTGGGAAGGAGCCTCAGCCCTTCTCTCCACCTGTGAGTCCACACTCGGATGCTGCAGCATTC
>NW_008583770.1:0-337 GCF_000691845.1 Merops nubicus | reverse complement strand
CCCGTCGGTGCTCAGCTCTCCGGAGAATCCTACCAGCGGGTGGGCAGAGAGCCCCCGACTCACAGCAGGAGCTGCACAAGAAGCACTGATGTTACGTCTGAAAGATTTTGGTTAAAAGCTTAAGTTTCTAAATTTGAAGTTGCCAATAAGAATCCATCAATAATCAAGACAGACCACGGGGGCAATTTCACAGCTGTCAGAAAAGCTAATTTTCCTTATACTGCTCCCGAGAATCAAATCAGTAATAGCAGAACCAGTTAAGAGACAACGAAACCAGGAGGAAAGGGATGAAATCTTTGAGAGAGCTTTGCAGCGCCGGCCGAGCCTGCGGCAGGCG
>NW_008583769.1:11390-11724 GCF_000691845.1 Merops nubicus | reverse complement strand
GGCCACGGGGCCTCCCCAGGAGCCCTGACCCTGCATCCCAACGGGGCTCTGGGGGACCCCGCTGCCAGCCTGCGCCTGCTCACCCTGGGACCCCACAGTCCTGGCTCTTCCCATGCCCCAGCTCCAACCCTGGAACTCTGAACTGGGCCTGTCCCCAGCCCCCAGATGTTTCACTGGGAGCATTCTCTCTTCAGCTGGATCTGGGGTTCAGGGGTGCCCTTGTCTTGGTGGGGACCTCCCCACCACCTCAGCGGTCTCTGCTCTCCCTCGGCAGTGCTTCACCATTGAGAAGCTGGGCAGGCGGCCCCTCCTCATCACCCGCTTCTTTGCCCCA
>NW_008583769.1:1561-11286 GCF_000691845.1 Merops nubicus | reverse complement strand
ACAATGGCTGGGTGATGAAGAGATGGAGTTTACCCTAGGGGAGGGAGCATACATGGAAGCGAGGAGTGAGCTGGCTCTTTCCAGAAAAGTTTTCCCTTCAAATTTAAAGGGAAGGAAAATTCAGAGCAAAGAACAGCAAAAAAAAAAAAAAAGCCAGATCCACATAAGAAAAAATCCTGCTGCCTCTGGTTGCTTTTCTGCAGAAATCGTTGTCCCTAGGGAGGTGGCTGTGAGATGCCAGGCGAGGTGGAGAGCTCTGCAGGGTCCTTCCTCTGCTGCCTGCTCCCAGGGGATGCTCCCACAGCTCCAGGGATGTCTCAGCATCATGAGTTGCTGAGCTTTGCCCCAAACCACCCCTTGCTTGCCTGCACCTCCCAAGCCGAGGAGCAGGCATGGAGCCCCGTGCCAGGGATGCTGGGTGTGAAGCCTGGTACCACCAAGCCAGCAGCATCCCCCAGCCCTGTGTCCCCCCGCAGACTGCCCTGCCCTGGATGCGCTACATCGGCGTCGCCTGCGTGGTGGGCATCATCGCTGGCTTCTGCATAGGACCAGGTGGGTCTGGGGCCAGCGGGGTGGGAACGGGGACCCCAGGGCCGCAGGGAGCAGTGTGGGCTGCAGGCAGGCGTCAGGGCTGGTACCGTGGCCCCTTCCCTGCAGCCAGGCCCTGGTTTATCATGCTGTACCCCACGAGCGAGACCCTGCCACAAGCCCTTCCAGCCCCATACGTTCCCAGGGCACGCTCCACCTCCTCCTTGTCCCTTCTCCCCAGGGAGCCTTCCCCAGATCTCTCTAGAGGTGCCACCTGCTCCCGTCACAGTGTGGCTGGTGAGCATCACCCTGCTCCTAACTGAGCATGGGCATGAGACCACGCTTGAAGAGCAAGGAGTGAGGCCTGGACTGGTTTACCCAGTTGATGTATTAGCAGAGCTTTTAACAGATCTATAATTCATACTCAGCTCAGACTTTATTCACTGTAATTACATCTTTAATTAGGATTTTAATGGCTCATTGTTCACAAACAATGATGAATAGGAGTTTTAAAACAAAAAAAAATATATATCTGTATTCTGGGTGAGCTGTGAGTAAGAGTCCATCAGGGGCTCCACTCTTCCTTCACTTCTTAGCCCTTTTTTTTGTTTGTTTATCTTTTCCCTTGGAGCACCTTTTGTACAGAGGCCCCAGTCAGCCCTGTCCCAGGCAGTGGGACTCCAGGCACGTCACCAGGTCAAATACAGTCCCCTGCCAGAGCTTGGTGTCCCCAGGGCTGTGCACTGGGCCTTCGATCCTGCCCTCAAGCTAAGGAACAGTTGTGGGGCTCAGGGCTACCAGCTCAGTGACACATGGCAGGAGGGGCTGATTTTGTCCAGAAGTAACATCCAGTTTTTGGTGGCCAAGTTGTCTCAGGACATCATTTACAGTCGCTCTGGGTTTTGCCACCATACATGGGAAAAGCTGGTTGGAAAATGGCATTTCTGTGTCCTGTGGGAAATTGTGATGCTCAGAAACATGGTTGCTTCTGTCCTGCCTAAATGAGCCACAGTGTCCACGCCTTTAGCTAATCAATAGAAGGAACTTTCCTAAACCTTTTTGATCAAGGTGGGCTGGAAAGGGCTTTATGGAGGGCATCAGGAACATGCTTCTCTAGGACTGTGATCTCTATGAGATTTGATATATAAGCATATATTAGGCAAATTATTGTAAAATGAGGATCCATCTGAAATGGTCCGCCTTGATTTCTCTCAGTCTAAAACTTTCCAGTCAAGTAACTCGTGAAATTTGCCTCAGCACCCAACACGGTGCAGCTGTGGTACACCAGGGTAACACCCACCCACCAAGACGGATCCCAAAAGGAGACCAAGGGCAGGACACTGGTCCGCCCATCCCTGTGTTCCCCATCTCCTCCAGCCCTCTCAGCACCACCACTTTGGGCTCTGGGTCTTTTTGAGCTCCAGTCCTGTGGCCGCAGGACTGAGACAGGCAGGACCTGTTGACCCCAGGGATGCCCAAGGCAGCCTGTCCCCTAGTACCCCTGATCTGTCCCCTCCCTCTGCAGCCGGTGTCCCCTTCCTGATGACGGCCGAGCTCTTCACTCAGTCGCACCGCCCGGCTGCCTACATCGTGGGAGGGTCCCTCAACTGGCTTTGCAACTTCACTGTTGGCTTCATCTTCCCCTTCTTGCAGGTATGGGGCTGGAGGGACCATGGGAGGAGGATGGGATGGACATAGCCAGGATTAACCCAAGGGATGCCCATGCTCCTGACTCAGCTTAGTGCTGTCTGGAGCCAGCCCATGGAAGGGTGATGGGAGGGGATACTGCCTCGTGCCATGGCCAGCCTGGGGGTGCTTGGCTCTCTGCCCTGTCCCTGCTCTCTCCCAGATGTCAGCTGGTGCCTTTTGCTACCTGGTTTTCTGTGGTGTCTGCCTGCTGGTGGCCCTGTACGTCTACCTCATCATCCCCGAGACCAAGAACAAAACCTTCATGGAGATCAGCCACATCTTTGCCACTCGCCGCTCCTTCCTCTCCATCCCAGCCCACCTCATCGGGATGGTGAAATTGGGTGGCTATGGGGCCTTGGAGAGCAGCTCCCTAGAGGGCTCAGGCTCAAGCCTACCCTGATCTGGGTGTGACAGGGATGGTGGAGGTGGCTTGGAGCTGGGGAGGGAAGTGGGGACCAATTTGCTCTGACACAATCGGCTCTGTCTCCCAGGACATCTCACCAGGATGAGGCCCGGTGGTGTGCCGTGGTTGCACTGACCACTGCACATTCATAGAGTGTTTTGGGTTGGAAGAGAAGGGAGAACATCATCTAGTTCCAACTTCTCTGCCATGGGCAGGGACAACTTCTACTAGACTAGGTTGCTCGAAGCCCCATTCAGCCCAGCCTTGAAGACTTCCAGGGAGGGGACATCCACAACTTCTCCTGGCAACCTGTTCCAATGTCGCACCACCATCACAGTAAAAAAATTCTTCCTAATACCTAATATAAATCTACTATTTTTAAGTTTAAAACCATTATTCCTCATCCTATCACTACACTCCCTGATAATGGGTCCCTCTCCATGCTTCCTGTAGGCCCCCTTTAAGTACTGGCAGGCCACTATGAATTGTCCCTGGAGCCTTCTCTTCTCCAGGCTGAGCAACCCCAACTTCCTCGTCCTGTCCTCACAGGAGAGGTGCTGCAGCCTCCTGATCATCTTCATGGTCCTCCTCTAGACCCACTCATGGAGGTCCATGTCTTTCCTGTGCGGAGGACTCCAGAGCTGGATGCAGTACTCCAGGTGGGGTCTCACAGAAGCAGAGCAGAGGGGGAGAATCACGTCCCTCGACCTGCTGGCCACACTGTTTTGGATGCAGCCCAGGATGCAATTGGCTTCTTTGGCTGCAAGTGCACGTTGCTGGATCACAGCTCCACGTCCCTCTTGTCCTGGGGGCTCCAGAACTGGATGCAGTGCTCCAGGTGGGGTCTCACCAGAGCCGAGCAGAGGGGGAGAATCACGTCCCTCAACCTGCTGGCCACACTGTTTTGGATGCAGCCCAGGATGCAATTGGCTTCTTTGGCTGCAAGTGCACGTTGCTGGATCACGCTCATTTTTTTCATTCACAAACACACCCCAGACCTTCTCCACAGGGCTGCTCTCAGTTCGCTCCTCGCTCGTATCCGTACTTGGCATTGCAGTCACCCAGGCACGGGACATTGCACTTGGCCCTGTTCCCCCCATGCTGGAAGAGATGCCCACCCAGAGACGAGCGGACCTTCTGGGGATAGGGGGTTCATAATAAAGAGTGTTGTCTTCAGAGCCATCATTTGGCAAGCGCAGCCTGGAATGGTGGTAAGCTGAAGTTGGTCATACAGACCCAGAGGCTGTTGCAGAAGGACCGTGGAGCAGCTCAGAGCTGGGGCTGACTACCCAGCCACTGTGCCCCTCCACAGCCTGCTGGAAGCCCCTTCATGTGCTTACCCTGCAAAGAGTGCTCCTGTGGGGCCCCTGTGCCCTCTCAAACTCTGCTGAGGACAAAGGGATCCCGAGTGCATCCATATCCCTTTGCTGCACCCCATGGATTGCTTATGACCTCAAAGTTCTCTCTAAGCACAAGCTCTCTCTTCTGCTGACCACTTGCCCAACGTAGAATGATATTATCATTGACAGGCAGACCAGCAGTCAAACTCCCCCCGCTGCTCCCACATCATACACCAGAGATCCAAAGTGCCAGGCACCCAGAGGGAGGAACAAGTCAATCAACAAGTGGGTGGACTCACCCACCACAGGGCACATGAAGAAAGAAGCAAGCCAGGGAAGAAGCCAAGCCATGGGCAATAGTAGCAGCTAGGCCATGAGCCCAGTTATAGAGTAGGGACTCAGAGACAGCTTCATGTTCTGGCCTTGCCAAAGCATAACTCTACTTATCAGGAAGAGTAAGCTAGTCCTTCCAAGAGCCAGAATCTCACACAGCACATACACTGTATAAACAAACCACACAACCCCACTGCAAGCAGAGTCGGCTCTTATAGAGGTGGCTTCTTGCCCCACCTCCAGGTTAATGTGGAAGGTGGGGGGACCTGGTGGGGATCTTCTAATTCTGCGGGTGATCTCCTAATAAGTTGCTACCCAAGGCTGGCCAGACTCAGGGTAAAAACCGTTCAGCAGAGTCTTTCTTGCCTGGTTATGGACATCATCCGTATGCCAACCCTCATTCAGGACTGGGGGTTTAACCCCAGCACTTCACTCTCCCACACCTTTGGCCTCAATCCTGGGGGCTCTGTTGAGGGCTGCCCTGTTTCCTGGGACTGTCACTGGCATAGCAGCTGCATGACCCAGGATGCTCACAGCAGCTCCCATGAGCTAGCAGACCCTTGGGGAGCTATGGTTTACAGGGAAAATACAGTATTTTGCTCTGGTAAGAGGCAAAGGTCGGGTGGTGGCGAGGGCTGCACGGCCAAAACCTTCTAGTGACTATTTATTTTGTTGCAGATAATGTAGCCCCCTTTTTTTCCAGTTGCCCAACTCCGTGACAGGCCTACAGCTTTCACATTTGGTGCTCATGGTCACTTGGTGATGAGCTCACCCTTTCTGTTTCGCTTGGCAAAGCCTCAAGGTGCCTCCGGGGCTGGGTGGGTGCAGTGCCCGTGGAGACAGGGAGTAGCCCATATTGGGTGGGTCCCAGCCCCCCTCTCCTCAGCAGCCAGCTTGGGGCTCTCCTGCATCTTGAGCCGCTTAAAGGCCATCAGTCAAAGCAGGGGTCAGAGCTCCACAGCATCAGCCACGTCCCACTCTGTCTGCCTCCCGACGCGGCTGCTCTCGGCAGCAGAACAGAGCGGTAAATATGTGCAGCATTACATATGTATAATGGAGTGTAAATAACCCCAAAAAGTGCATTGTAAATAGACTCCAAGTTTATCCTTTATTAATGAGGCACTGAGTGCCCTGCTGTTTTAGAGCAGCTAGACTTTCATAATATCAAAACCTAAATTACACTTGTGTCTCTCATTCCCAGCAAACGACAGCATCATTTCAGGCCTCTTTGCCACTTGTATTTATTTATTCTGGTATTTATCTCTCTCTCCCATCCAACCTGCGAGGTGGCTTGGAAGATACCCCCTGCCCTCCACGTGGGAGGCAATGGCCCCCCTGGGAGACACCCCCATCCCAGGGTCCTGGTGTGGCCAAGCAGCTGGGGTTTTACCTTATGGCCAAGGACTGCTCTCTGCTGGGTGCTGAGTTGGGGAAGACTTGGGAAACATGGGGTGGGACCCATTTCTGCCAGGGCTTCAGACACCACCAGAGCCAGAAGTCCCCTCCTTCCAAGGACTGGAGGTCACTGGCCAAATCCTGTGGTGTCTTTTGGGTGTTTGCTCCTCGTGACTCTTTTGAGGGTACCATGCCAAGCAACATTCCTGTCCTCCTTCCCTCAGGACCTGGAAGGGTGGGAGCGAGGAAACTCCATGCTAATGGGGCACTAGCTTCTCACCAGCTTTTTCTTCAGGATATTGAGGCAGGATCTCTGTTTGGGGCTGTCCCAGTACAAGCTGCCCCCTTCCACTGATCTGATACTCTTGCAAAAGCAGGATTTGGACTTCCCCTCTGCTTGCCCTGCCCGGGGAGGCATTCCCACCTGCTTCACTGCAGGCTTCTCACAAAGGTTATGGCTGGGTGAGCTCTGAGCTCTTTCCCCATGTCCAAAGCTGCTTCCTCATGTCCTAGGCATCTCTTTGGATTTAAACATCCAAAAGCACTGCTTCTCCTTGGCTGTATCCTCTAGCAGTGCCCGAACAGACCTTGAAAGGTTGGAGAAGGTGCAAAGAAGAGTCCAAGAAATTATTTTGATGCCTGAAAATGCTCCTGAGCCTTTTAAGATTTGCAGAAATGAAGGTGGTGATTTTCTCCAAACACACAAGTGCCTCCTTATGATGTACCCAGTGCTGAAGGATGGGTGTGTTTAAGCATTGAAACAGACCTGTGAAGGGCTGAAGCCCACCCCAGCCAAACTGAAATGGAAAACAAGGCCCCAGTGTGAACTCTCCAGATACTTTGACATGGGCTTCCCAAAGACATGTTCAGTCACGGCCCATCACTGGATATCTCCAGATCCTGCAGGGAAGCTCTCCTGGAGGGTATGTGGCTCAAGGTGAATGGTCACATCCTGACTGGGAAGCTGATGAAAGCTTGTAGGACACACCTTGGTGTCCCTGTGCCAGCACTGATGGCTGGTGAGGCAACAAGTGCCCCCCGGGCTGTGGCTGGACAAGGCAAGGGCCATTCACACCCTCCAGTGCTCATAGTCCCTATGGCTCCAGCAGGGATGTGCTCCTGGGGGATGGATTCTGATAATGACAGGGACCCACTAAGCCTCTGAGGCTGAAACCTTTTTATACCAGTTTCACCGGATGTCCTAATTGTGAACTGTCCCTGTCACCTCAACAGGGGTGCCTTCACTTCCCCCATAACCTCACCTGACTGCAGAGGCTCCATCAGGGATGAGTTTTGAGTGGTGCATGGCTCCTGTGTGCCCTGAGCAGGGTGAAAACCCTGCTCCTGCCTCCTTCTGTGTGGAGAAAGGGGAGCTGCAGCAGCACCCCGCTGACCCACAGGTGGGAGCAGGATTGGTCCCTCCCTCTTGTTTAACCAATGGAGCTGAGCTGCCCCATAAGGCAGCTTGCTGCTTGATGGCACCCAAAACTGCACCTCAGAGTCACGCCCCAGCCGCGGGGATCGCAGAGCAACCCGCAGTGCCAGGGGGCTGCTGACCCTCCAGCACAGCCCCTGCCACGCCAGGTGGCACCACTGTCCCCTTCGGCCCCGCGGGGCTCCTGCACAAGGTCCTCGGTCGTGCTGCCAGTGCAGCAGCCGCAGGAGGACGATGCCAGACACGGGGGCATTGCAGGGAAGAAGGTCGATTTGCAAACAGCCCCTGTGCCTGCAGCCTGGGCTGATGGGCAGCCGAGCCTCCACCAAAGCTTCACGTTAGTGCTCGCGGGGCTCTGAGACTTCAGACTGGGACCCCTCCCACCTTCCAGCGCGTACACCAGGACGGTGTACACCCCCCGCCACAGCTTTGCTGCAAACGCCTTCAGGAAAAGCAGGAAGGGAGCAGAAGAGCGAGGGAAACTCTTCCCTTGGAATAGAAGGTTTGCCCTGCACCAGCCCCTCTGCTCCCCGCAGTGCCTCAGAGCAGGGCTTAAAGAGGCCCTGGCTGCAGTTTGGGGTTGGCAAAGCTTCA
The DNA here is from genome assembly GCF_000691845.1 of Merops nubicus. Classification (NCBI taxonomy): domain Eukaryota; kingdom Metazoa; phylum Chordata; class Aves; order Coraciiformes; family Meropidae; genus Merops; species Merops nubicus. The sequence continues at coordinate 3,569 of NW_008583769.1, read as the reverse complement.
GGTGATGGGCTGGAACTGCCCCCAGGCACCCTGGGGGTCGTTCTGGAAGTGAGCAGAAAAGGAGAGAGGAATCAGAGAATCATTAAAGTTGGAAAAGACCTCTAAGATCATCAAGTCCAGCAATCAACCCAACACTACCATGACCACTAAACCATGTCCTGAAGTACCACAGCTACATGTTTTATGAACCCCTTCAGGGATAGTGCCTCCACTGGGCAGCCTGGTCCAATGCCTCACCACTCTTTCAGTAGAGAAATTCTTCCTATTATCCAATTTAAACCTTCCCTGGTGCAACTTGAGTCCATTTCCTCTCATCGTATTCCTAGTCACCTGGGAGAAGACACCAACACCCACCTCACTACAACCTCCTTTCAGGCAGTTCTAGAGCACTATAAGGTGCTCAGCCTCCTCTTCTCCAGTCTAAACAATCCCAGTTCCCCTGGCCAATCCCCAGAAGCCATGCTCCCCAGACCCTTCATCAGCTTTGCTGCCCTTCTCTGGACCTGCTCTAGCAGCTCGATGTCTTTCTTATACTGTGGTGCCCAAAACTGAAACCAGTACTCAAGCTGTGGCCTCAGAAGAAGAGACAGCAAAGGAGTAGGACACAGCAAATTATGGAAGAAGGAACAGGGTCCAGCCTCTCTCTATCACCAGCTCAGCCAGCCTCAGATCCATGGGTACTAATCACAGCAATAATTGCCAGAACACAAGTGACCCGAAGAAAAGACGTTGCACCCCTAAAATTAGGATGCTTCTCCAGATGGTGAAACACCCTCTTCAGTTTTGGCAGAGTGGCAGGCTTTTGTCATAGTCCCAGCACATCTTCTGCCTGGGAAGGGTGATTTCAGCCAGAAATGGGGCCTTTTGGTGATGTCTCTTGTTTGTGGTTTGCACAGTGGTGGCAGGAGCCTCCCGGGGGAGGGGACAGGGGCACATCATTGTTAGTGTGCCCTTCCCAGGTGCCACAGCCCCACGCACACCCTCACGCTGGTGACCCTGGCTCGCCCCTGGCTGACAGTCACCCCACAGCAGGGTCTTCCTGGGCTAAGCCCACAGCTCTCAGCTCCTTAAAGTGCAGACCCAGCTCCAGACAAGCCTGCAGATCACATGGGGTCTGGTCAAGAGTCTTTTTGCAGTGAAAAACCTAAAATGGATGAGTTTTTTTACTGTGTTCTGGGTAATGGGCACTCGTCTGAAACCCAGCACTTTGGAGGAGTGGAGAATAGTGAGTTCTTTTAAAAGTCTAAAACATTTCCTCAGCATCAACCAGACTCCCTCAGCCTCTTAAAAAAAAGGAGATGGTGAACAGTTTAAGGGCTTATTCTGGGGGTGAAAAGAAAAAAAGTGTTTGCTACACCACAGAGAAAGCAGCCAGGAGCTCCACGGCTGAAGCTCTACAGGAGCAGGTCTCTGCAGCAGTTGCAGGGTGCCAGGGCTGGCCTGGGTGTGGGTGCCTGGCATCAAGGTGGTGGAGGTGAAGGTGCCCAGTGCTGGGGTGGCTGAGGCGAGGGTGCCCGGCTGAGGGTGTGCACCAGCAGATGGCACTCCCAGAATTTATTGCTACAGCAAGCTGCCTCTTGAAGAGCAGTCATGTAGGAGATGTCCTATTATATGGGCAGTTGACTTTAATAGTCATTGTGTGCTTAAAGCACAGCAAAACAACAGTGGGAAAAAAAAAAAATCCCCACTCCACTTGGATGGCCCTTTTCCCCCCAGCCCTGCTAGTCTATTTGTACAGTAAATTAAAAATATGAATCACTTCTCTCTACTGCCTCCCCAAACACTCATCCTGTCAGGCTCTGTGTTGTCTTCATTTGTATTACCTTAATTTAATGTTAATTATGTTCTTCATTTACAAAGAACAAGCATTTACACTCCCTGTCTGGGGATTTTCCACGCTCGCGGTCTCCACGGAGCAGGAGGAGAAGGGGAGCGGCCGAGGCAGCGGCGCCGGGGAGGGGGCTGCCAGCACGGCCGCGGGACCGGGGCAGAGGGGATCCCCCCCCCG
>NW_008583768.1:21530-31238 GCF_000691845.1 Merops nubicus | reverse complement strand
CATTAATTTTATATAATACTAAATATTTAAAATCTAAGAAATTAGTAATAAAAACAAGGAATAAAGAAGTCAAGCTATGTTAAAGTAAGAAACCTTAGTTCTGGTTTCTAAGATACTTTGCATTTGTGACCATAAATGAGTTTAAACTCTTTTAAGTTGCATTATTAAGAGGCAGGATGATCTCCATATCTGTTTTGCTACAGCATCACAATCTAACAGACTTGAGGGGTTTTTTTTTGGACCCGAACCAGACTTAATCTTAAAAATGTGCTGTCTGTGTAACAACACAAGCAGAATCACCCTCAGTACTGTGGGCTCCAAAAAGAAAGTGCTTGTAAAGAAATCCTACCCTCACTGATGCCCTTGCATGAATTTTGGTGTTGATGTCAACAGTTGGATGTTGGCTTTTCTTCTCATCTGTGTTTTCCCATCCTAGATTTTTTGAACAGATGGCTTCAGTTTTCTGACACGTGTGACAGTGCCTCCCATGAAATCCTGCGAACCAATAATTGTGTGTTTGTTTTGTGAAGTGCTTACTGTGCTACTTTTACCTGTATGAGGCACCACATTTCCTTTTTTAAATGAGTTTTCCTCGCATCTGAGGCTGAAGATGACTTTTTGCATTACTACCATTGGCATGCACATGTTTTTTTCCTAGATTTCACTTGGTGTGTCTTTCTGAATCTCAATTGTTTGTGTTAGTGCCTAGAAGTTTCAAATGAGAATTAGAACTGTGTGGTAACTTGAATTCTAGGAGCGTGCATAACAGATAAATTGTGGCTGGATCTGCCTTTATACTGTATCTCAAACCATATCACAAAGCACGTGGCTGCTGTAGTGGAATCCTTTAAATGTCCCCTCCAGCTCCTGGGTTGTGGGGTTTTTTTTGGGGGGGTGAGGGGGCAGCAGGAGAGGTTGTCTATTCATTTTTAGGGAGAGGGTTGAAATCTGTATGGATGGGCCCATGAAAAACCAGTGTTAGGATTTTAAGTTTAAATTGTGCCTTTATGTTTTCTAAACTTAATTTATTAAAAGTGTTTTGGTACAGTAAGGAAAGGATTTGCATCTCTTCCTTAGAGGTTTGCTAAATATGGCTTACAATAATACCCTTTATGTAACTCCTCTGAAATAAAAATTGTGTTTATGAACGAGAAGAGTATCCCATCTTCAAACAGGCTGTAACTTTTCCAGATGGCTAAGAATAGCTTTTGGCAGCTGCTGGTCCTCTGAGGGGACCTGAGTGACTGGAGGGATGGGGTGAAGCCCTGTCGGCTGGGGCAGGGCCCGTCTGTGCTCTGGGGCCGGGCTGCAGGCGCCTCCTCGGGGCTGCAGAGCTTCTGTGGCACTGGGAGCGTGCCGGCTGCTGTCGCCTTTCCCCAGCCCTGCCCCTGCTAGAAGTGATGCCTGTGGGCTGAAGGAACTGCCAGACCGACTTTGCTTAGCTGCTGCTGTCAGCAGCAACTCTGTGTTCCTGCCTGACTTCCACGATATTTTCAGGCATGAAGCAGGCTCGAAGTTTCCCTTAAGGGTTTCCAAACTTGGGGGAGCCTGTTCAGGCTGTAGGACAGTCTGCCATAAGGTGAGAAATGCCAGGCATTTGTCTCTCTGCACGGGTGGGAATCAGCTGTGTGGTGCAGCTGCAGGAAGGCCGGCGGAGGAGAGGCCCCTGAGGTTATTTCTGGCCAGGCAAAGGCAGCCGAAGCTGGTAGCCCAGCATACTCCTCTGACCCCTCTCCCAAAGCAGGAGCCCGTTCACCTCCCTCATCCAGAGATCGGGCTCTGGGTTGGTGAGATCTCAAAATCCCACTGTGGTACCTTTGTGGTTAGCCCTAAAGGGAAGAGGACTACACGAAGCTAACGTTATTTCACCTGCTAAATCGTTTAAATTGTGAAGAACTGTTTATTTCCCTAATTTTCTTTGTAGAAAGTAGGGAAGGAGCATTTGTTGTATGTAGAGCATTTGCTGTATGCACTACATTTACCTTTTTTTTATTCTTGTGGGGTTTGTTTCCCTGTTTTACAACAAATATTTGGTAAATATGCATCACAAGCCAGCACTGTGTCACCATGTCTTGCTCACTGTGTAGTTCAGCATGAGGGGACCCATGTGCCTTCAAGGAAACAGACTTTAAATAAGCAAAAACATTGAGAATGAATATTTGAAATATACCGTGAAAATTGGTACCTGGCATTTGCCTGGAATGAGATTAATTTTGGCAACTGGGAGACTCTCAGCAAGTTGGTTGGTTGAGCCCTGGATTCAAAGATTGCCTCGCCTGCTCTAACTGTGAAAGAAGCAAACTTTCTTTCTTCATCTTTGAAGAAAGCCCCAAAGATAATAGCTCTGAAATGCTTGATGCCAATGGAATAAAATTAAATTAAGCAAATAGTAGAAGTATGTTTTTACATGGTAAAATGGTTCTTGGTACACTCTGCAATCTGTCACATTCTCTGATGACTGGTGGGTCGTATTTTTGCCTTTCCTTCTACCACTGCCTGATATTTTCTTTCCCCATCCCCCAAATAACATTCATGCCTCTTTAAATTTTCCAGTCCATTAGCTTCAAATGAAGAGAAGACAGTGAATGAATTTTCTAAAGATAATCTTAGGGTGGAGGAACACACCTTGATTGAAGTGTTTCAAAAAACATTCTGTCCTCAGAGTGAAAATCCATGAGAAAAGTTTTGTGTGAAGTCTGTAATACCAGAGGCATTTTTAAAACCATTTCTTAAATGGGAAATATATTTTTTCCCTTAAAAAAAAATTATTCTCAAAAGGATTCTAAAGCTTCAGGAGCCTCAGATCAAGTATTTGCTCATTCATGTCTGAAAACAGGCCAAAAATAGAGTTCAAACTCCTTATTTAAATTTAAAAATGCTAAATTGAGTACCTTCTTTTTATAGAAGATCTGAACCTCCACACTACGTACAGCTTAAACTAAACCTTGCCCTTTTTGTTGCAGTGAGAGCTGCCCTTACCTAACCGTGGTCTAACCATGCTAATATATTAAGCCAAATCTAAAAATATTAAGAAGAGAAGGTAGTTTGGCATGCTTTATGCTTTACGTGGCTTGTTATATTTATTAACTATATATATGGTTTCTAAATTAGTGAAAAAATGTGGAAAGCAAAGCTTAAGCAGACCTAAATTCCTTGGAGATGGGATTCCAAGGAGAAAAGGATACTCTTCAAAGCTGCGTCCATAAAATTAAATATTCATTTAACATCCAGACGTAGTTTACCCATATGTCTGCTCTGAGTTCCGTGAGACTTTCTGAGCCCGGACTTTCCACGTTGGCACCAGGGCTACCAAAAGTTCCTGTGTGTTTAGGCTCAGTTCCTCCTCTCCTGGGAAGCCATTGCCACTAAAATCAAAAGTGATTCCAGGCTCTATCAAACATGTGACTGTCTTCCTGCTGCCATTGCATAAGGGACCGAAACACGGGCAGGGCTCAGCACCTGCTGCTGCAGAGCCTGCCAGATCTTTGTCGTTTGCCAAATTTTAAACAATTGCAAAAGTTCTACCATATCTCCAGAGCACAGCTTCCTCCCCTGCCCCCTCAGCCAGCTTGCCCTCCCACCCCCCTCCCCATCCCGTGGCTTTCCTTGTGGCTGTGAGCCCTCACTGCTCCTGCAGAGCAGGCACCAGACTCTGCTGACCTTGTACATTTATTTATGTTAAGGCATTTTGCAATATTAGGTCTATAAATGGAACCCAGGGGTGGGTGGTTGGTTTGTTTGTGTGTTTTTTGAAAAGAATTTAACTAAAGCTTTTGAGAGAGAGAGGGAGAAATAATTCAGACTTTGAATATGAGTGAAATGGGTGTGTAATAATTTAATAGAAAGTTCATAGTTCTTGATAATGAATTGCCATACAAATTTCAAATCCTGGTAATTGAAGTGTTCTTACAAGATATGAGTCAAGTTCAGCTGCACTGGTTTCAGAAGTTTGTAAAATGATTTCAGGTCACCGTAGATTTGGTGATGTACAACACAAGAGGTGGAGATCAAAGAAATAACTCACACTGTGTTTAAGGTGCTTAACCTTACTTGAGGTTTCATATGCATTTCCTTTTATTTTTAAATGAATGAAACATTTTAGGTTTTGATTAGAGCTAATGCCCAGGAAAGAGGTTTCTAGCCTGTCGTGTTAGCCAGGAGGTGGTTGTGTAATGCAGGAATTTGTGATAGCTAATTTTGTCAGCAAATTTACAGTGTTTTAGTAATAGGGTGAATGTTTAGGCATTACTTCTAAATTCAGACCCAAGGAGGTATTCAACCAGCCTCCTTTTACCTGAGCATCACTGTTGCCCAGGTCAGATGTCCATCAAATGGCAAAATTGCAATGGGACCTAGAGGTGAGGATGGACATCACTTCTCCAACACAGGGTTCAGATATTTGCAGTAAGAGAAGCTCTTTTGTCTGTCCACAGTCCGCCTCTTGTCCTCCTGTTTGCTGGTATTTTTTGACCAGAAACTTGCTTTGTAGCCTTCTCCTTGCTGCTGTCCTGGTGTGGTACGGGTGCATTTCCACACTTCTCTGGAGATGAAGCAGGACCTGGAGCAAACAGCCTTCAACTTTGCCCTGGATCGTGCCGAAGGCAGCTGGCTTGCTCCCTGAAAGGAGTTAGGTGGCCAACGGAAAAGTTGATACACCAATCTTCAATTACAGTCTTAGATCTTCCTGTCTACACAAAGGACCAAAATAAGATTGTTCTGGCATCTTTTTTGTTTTTATAATCCTTATTACTGATTTGTTTTGCTGAGTCCATCGTTATTACTTGAGTATACTTCTTGTAATTTAATAATCATCTATGACCAAAGCCTGTTTTGTCTTGGGACAACAAATTAAACATTTCCTGAGAAAAATTGCAGGTTACTGCACTCTATCAGACTTTCTAGGTGTGCAGTTATCAGTTGGTTTGGTTTTGTCAGCCTTGAACTGCAGAGATTTTCAGGAGCTCAGCTTTTGTTAACACCTGAAAGCACCTTGTGGGAAATACCGCATTCCACGGGTATCTGATTCCACCTTGTGTCCGTGGGTTTGGGCTATTTTCTTCCTGTTCTGACACGTTTGACTGTCAAATATTGAGTGATTCAGTACAACTTCCCTTTAAACCTTTATATTTCTCCTCAGGTATTGTATACTCTCAGCTAAGACTTTTTTTTAACTTGTGAGTTCTTGATATAGAGGTTATATGTATGTATCGAAGATGCTTCTGTGTCTTCTAGCATCTCTTTTGACACAAGCTTTGAAGCATGTCCAAGGAGTACCCCAGTGAGTTTTAGCTGTATGGTTTCATGCTAAAGAGCTCCCAAAAGCTGCCTTTGAAATGAAAGTAGACATTGTCAGCACTATCTGAAAAATAACCACCTGACAACTTGCACTAGTACCAAAATGCTGAGATTCCAATGGAGGGAATCCTTTGGCTTCTAAGAGTCAGGCTTGCTTGCAGCTGATGCTGTGTCAGTGTCTTCTCTGTGACCAAATTCTGTACCTCAGGATCTCCCCAGAAACCCTTTCCTGGAGCCTGGCTCTTGCTGACTGTGTGTTTGGCAACAGAAAAATCCTCTTCTCAAAGATTCCTCTGAAGTAGTTTCAGTATCTTGTGAAAGCAGTGAACAGTGACCCTTGGTATGGCAAATCTTGGGTCTTCTCAACTTGGCAACAGAAAAATCCTCTTCTCAAAGATTCCTCTGAAGTAGTTTCAGTATCTTGTGAAAGCAGCGAACAGTGGTATGGCAAATCTTGGGACTTCTCAACAACTATTTTGCAGCAGCTACCAGTTGCTGTGCAGTTGACATCCTACTACCAGCACGTCGGTGTATTCACCCTGACCACTGCTTCTGTAGGCAGAGAAACTCTAAAAATAAACAAACAGACCAGACTATTTTTGGTTTTCCTCTCAAATGTTGACTTTTGGCAGTTAAAATACAAAAGCAGAAAACCAGAACAGGTGTATTTTGGGATCTCTAATAGGTATATTTTTCTGAAGCTGTATTAAAATGCTGTACTAATTGCACGCATTATTTGGAGGTTTTATGAGTTTGTGTTTTGCCTTTCTCTTGGACACTAACCAAAGAGCTTGAGGATCTATAAAAAGTCCTTTCCAATTCATTTTCAATAATTACGTTTGCTAGAGTGTAACTACTTTTTTTTTTTTATTAAAATGAGCACATTATTAAAGTAATCAACTGTGATCAGTCGAGCAAACTTTCAAAGGGATGTTAGACTGAATAAAGTAGTAATATTTAAGTATTATTCTGTTTCTGCTGTGAGGGGGTTTCACACTTCTAGCTCAAAATTAGCCTGTGGTTCCTTAGTGACTACAGACACATACTTTTTTGTGTACTGCTTTTAATGAAAATTTCTCATTCTTTAACATTCTCAGTGTCCATTTGGAGCTCACTGCAGATTCAGGTTTTTCTGCTAGATCCCTTCCCTTTTGAAGAGTATCTCTGCTAGCCACCACACAGATGCCCCCAGGACTCAGCTGTAGCTCTCAGCCCACCGAGTTGCTCGGTGATGGTGGCTTTAGAAAAGCAGCACTACGGGTATGTGGCAGAGTACCAAGAGCTATGCACAGATCAGAAATCCTTAATTTAACAGTTCCTCTGATTTTGGTGTATATAAAGGTTAAAACAACATGCACATGAGGATTATTATTAATCCAGAGAGTGTAAACGTGGTCTCTTGGTAACCTGCTGGGAGCAGGGAAGAAGCTCAGAGTAGAGCCACTTCAGAAATACGCTGGTTGCCCGAGTTGAACTCGTGTTGACATTTAAATAGGGTGTCATGTTCCACAACAGATGAGAAACAATGCTTGGCAAAAAGACCATTTCAAGAAGTGTACAGGAAAATGGGTCTACTTTCTCTTTTCCCAGTGGTGGAAGAGCTATTTTGGTGCTGGAAGCTGTTCCTGTGTGAAGCGTATGGGAAAGAAATAACAAAAGTAGCTGAACCTGGAGAAGGAAAAAAACCTGATTTCACAGAGGGTAGTGCAGAACAACCTTTGGACCATCCTTCTACCTGGGGAAACTAGAACCTGAGCACATGGCAAGGAGCAGCTTTGGAGAAGACAAGTGGCTAAAAATCTTAAAAAGATTGGATGTTAGGAAAGAAGTCACTTGGAGGAGGTAGAACATTAAAAGTGCTGCCTGGACTGACTGTTGCTTCTGCTGGAGTGCTGGTGGGATTCCACAGCCAGGCCACTGGCTGCAGGAGAGCTGGCAGGGGTTAATCGTTAACTGGTTTGCCATTTGCCTGATTTTAACACACTGCTGCCAGAGCAATGGAGTATGTTATGAATAATATAACAAAGCAAACATCTGTGGTATCTTTACTGCTAGCCCAGGTATATATATCACTATTCTGTTACCTGCATGTGGGACACAACACTGTAAAACTGTAGAATTAGCCTATCACTTTAAGTAACAGCTTGAGATGCAAGCTGCTTCTTTGCTTAGATTACCTTAGAGACTCAGGCTGATCATTTAAAACTGCATTTTCAAAACATATTATTTTCTCCTTGTTTTCTAAATAGATGAGTAGTAAAGAGTAAAATCCTGTGGTCAGTAAAAGCCTTTCTGTGGCTTGAGTTATACATCATATTTATCTAGACATAAATCTAAGCAAGCTGAGAGAAAGATTGACTGGAGAATCCATTTTCTAACTTTTCTTGACAGGAATACGTACTCCTTGTTCTTCCAAACTCCGCCTGTGATGTAAGAGAGCAGGATCATTGAGTCAGGGAAAGCTTACTCAGAGTTGGGAGTAAGAACTAAGTCTTCAATGATGGAAGATTTTTTTTTTCACTTATAAAAAGTATCATGCAGTAACTCATTCCTTTATGTTTTAAACTTACACGACATCATGCCGAGGAGGGCAGGAAACTGATGTTCAGGGGATGAGTCCACACCGTGGTCAGGCATCTGTTGTAACAACAGCATCTACTGGGTAAGGCCGATCTCTTGCAGGAGGAATCAGTTTGAACTCACAGAAATAGGGATGTTCTGGCTGCCAGAGTTGTGCTTTATAATGATACTAGGCTATTTTTGAGAAAATTTCATAAACTTTGCCAGGAGCAGGTGAGGGGAAAGGGGCATCTGAGAGCAGGGCTGGAGGGCAGGCACTGCATGCACTCTGAAAAGTCCCAGGCTGTGAGAACATAGCTCCTAGCTGGCCTCTATAAGAGGGACCTTTTTCATACTGATGCTTTAAAAGCTGCCTGATTCAAGGTTATCTCCACTGTTAGTGTTATTTTTTTGCTGCAGCTCCAGCTTTGGGCTGTGATTTCTGCACATCCTCGATACATATTGAGTGTTGCTTAAAAGCGTTGACAAGCATATTGATTTAATTTTCAATTCTCAACCTTCATTTGCTCAAGCAGTTTCTAACCTCTGCAGAAAGCCTCCTTTTCAAGATGCATTTTTCATATTTTCTCAGCCCTGAGTGAGGGGTAATGTTAGGATAAAAAGGGGAAGATTATGCAAAGCAAGTTCAGCAACTTGAAATCCCCGTGTTGCGAGGGTTTGCCTGGTTTGTTTTGAAAGCCAGTCCAATCAAATTAAAAGCAGACAAAACTAAATTTGGTTCAAAGTTGGCTCACCTCAGCAGGAGCTGTGAAAGCCAAGTTTAAATTGGGACAGGAAGGGAGGGAATGTGGTCAATAGCCTTAAAGTTGAGCATTTTAAATAGGAAATCTGTTTATGCCTCCAATAGCACTTGCTGTTCTGATTTGTTTAGAAAAGCTAAAACAATTCACAACAGTGGAGTTGCTTGAGGCTTTCCTGGCTTGGACTGAGCTAAACTTTGTCAGAAATTGAAGCTCATCTCCAAGCTTTGATTCATCCAGTCAAGTGGTGTAAACTATTCCCATCTTGACTTAAGGCAGCACCTTGCCATTGCTTTCTTCACGTTTTCCTTGTCTTCCAATATTGGGCATTAATATTTTCTAGTCTTAAGGATACCTTGTATAACTTTTTCCATATGCTTTACTAAGGGAAGTTCTGATATTATAAATATTAAAGTACTGTTTCAAGGCAATATCAGTGGTACAATGTGGGATCACAAAAGCAAGAGTCACGAGAGGGTTTTTGGAGGAAGATGTACTGATACTACAGCTGAAATGTGGTGGGGTTAGTTTGGCTTATTTTTGATAGAAATAGAAGAACAAGTGATCCCTCAGATGAAAATGAAGGAGAATATAAGTGCTAGATGATTTGTGTCTGGGATGAACACCCTCTTCTTCCCATAATCTGCATGGAATTTTCTATAGGCAGGTTCTTGCATTATTTATTGTATTTCATCTCATTCCTCAGCTTAACCTGCTTCTCCTTCCCTCATTCTTGTTTTTCTTCTCCCGCTGCCCCCCCTCCAAAATGCCAGGGTTTTCAGCAGGGCAGTTCTCACAGCAGTCTGCTGAAGCCTTCCATCACTAGAGACTGGAAGCACCACCTTTGCTGGTTCACTAATGCTCCTAGCTGCACAGTTCAGTGATTTATAGAACACACTGTGATTATGTAGGTACAATTTATGGGACTTGTGCAATGCATTGTATTTATGTGATTCATGCAAATAGCAGGGATGGGAATTCTATTCAAATCACTGCATTAGAAATGCAGAGGCTGCTGATGTGGAAGAAAATAACCACATCCTTTTCTTGGGGAGCAAAATTCTAAATCTGTGACAGATTTGGTGGAAAGAGT
>NW_008583768.1:0-21505 GCF_000691845.1 Merops nubicus | reverse complement strand
AAAGAGTGACATGCAAGTTGTCATTTGTGCCTTTGCTGCGTGTGATGGTCGCAATCCAAATCAGGTCTTGCATCTTTGGGGTCAGTTTCTAAATTATTGGGTAGAATGCTTTCAATACCTTTAATCTAATTGTAGACTTGTGTCAAGACTCAGCACCTCTTTCAAACCTGCAGCTGTAGTGAGAAGACGTGCTACATGGTAGGAAGCATAGCCCAGAATTTGTAGTCCAGATGTGGTGCATTCAGAGGATTTCTGGTGTTAGTTCATAGGCTTCCAGACTGGTGAGTTTTGTAAAATCTATGGAGAAACATGTGAGACTTGCTCTGCAGAGAAGGACCTGGGAGTACTGGTGGACAACAAGGTCACCACGAGTCAGCAGTGTGCCCTCGTGGCCAAGAAGGCTGCTGGGGTGCTGGGCTGCATGAAGAAGCGTGTGGCCAGCAGGTCAAGGGAGATTCTCTTCCCCCTCTACTCTGCCCTAGGGAAGCCACATCTGGACACTGTTGCATCCATTTCTGGGATCCCTAGTTCAAGAGAGGCAAGGAACTACTGGAGACAAGCCAGTGGAGGCTACAGAGGTGCTGAGGTGACTGGAGCATCTCTGTGACCAGGAAAGGCTGAGAGCCCTGGGGCTGTTTGGCCTGGAGAGGAGAAGACTGAGAGGGGATCTGATCAATGCTTATTGATATGTAAAGGGCCTGTGGGGGTCAAGTGGATGGGGCCAGACTCTTGTCAGTGGTGCCCAGGAACAGGACAAGGGGCAATGGGCACAAACTGGAACCCAGGAGGTTCCATCTGAACAGGAGAAGAAACTTTGGTGTGAGTGTGCCTGAGCCTGGAGCAGCTGCCCAGAGAGGCTGTGCAGTCTCCTTTTATGGAGAGATTCCAAACCTGCCTGGCTGTGATCCTGGGCACCCTGCTGGGGGTGAGCTGCTGGAGCCAAGAGGGTTGGACAAGATGATCTCCAGAGGTCCCTTCCAACCCCCACCACGCTGGGATCCTGTGAGACACATAGAGATGCCATCTTAGCACCCTGGAGGGTGCTAGGGCATCCTGGACATCTTTGTGGGAATCCTGCAGCCACCCTCCAGCTCTGCTGAATGGTGCAGAGAAGAAGTGAGTCAGTTGGCAGAGCTGGAACTGTGAGGTGCTGCAGGTCGTGAGTGTGTCATGGAGAAGCTGTGGCTCCATAAATCCCTCAGCAGCACGGGGGGCAGAGGTGGCCCTGGTTTGTGGGCTTCAGGGAGACACCAGTGACAAGAGCATTGTTAATGCTGTAGGGGTGAAGGACTGTGAACTTGGGCAGGTCTTTCATTCTGCAGGGAAGAGCACAGCACACACTTGGCAGTGTTTTGGTTTGTAGTCCCTGAGCACCAGGACTCCAGGACCAGGATTTTCTTTAGGTTTGCCCTAGGTCATGGAGAACACGTGGGGTTGAGGGAAAGGTTAAAACTGCCTAAAGGGTCAAGACATTGCTATAGAATAGCCATGTGCCTTCTACTCCCCTTCCCCACCACAGCCACCAGCCCTGCTCCCTTTCTTCTACCAGTAACGAAGAGCATGACTCTTCTATTTGGGGAGCAGGGAGGCTGTCTTAAAGAAACTTAAAAGGGAACTTGAAGGAAGGGGTTACTCCAGCGCTGCAGTCAGGGGAAGGGGACGTGGAGCTGACAGGCATTCCTCCCACTAACTTCCCTCTTCTGTCAAATACCTGTATTGTTTTCTTTGTCATCTGGATTCTCTGCATCTGGATCAGGATCTTCTCTCTTCTCCTTTCTTCCCTCTACCCGTGCTAAATTTTACTGCTGCTGAGCAGCACCCTTTTATTCCCATCATTTTTCAGTATAGCTTCAGTCCCCTTTTCTTCATTCTTTCATTTTCTCAGCCCTGCAAGCACCCATCCAGGTACGAGGTTTATTTTCTTTCCAAAAGTCGTTTGACTCTTCAGAATTTTGTAATACTCTGCAAACAAAATGAAAGTTTTTTCATTTTGGGAGGTTGGCAGCTGCTAAGTGTGTGAAAATATTCTTAGTCCTAATGAAGAACCATCTCCAAAGTGTGTTGTAGAGTTAGTGATGATTTTGTTCTTTCTGGTCAAGCAATTCACCTGCAAAAGAAATGCCAATTGTAGCATTTTTCTTAGTTTCTCAAATGTCTGCCAGTCCTGTTACACAAACTCTGGTACTTATTGGGCACAGTTCAAATTCAGCCTCTTCCGTCCCCTCTGCTCAAGTGAAAACCGATAAGCTAGAAATTAATTTAGATGTGTAGTCTTTGCAGATGCACTGTCTCATGAGTATAAAGCGTGTGCCTGGGCTGACATTGGGACTCTAAATCTTGTTTTCTTTTTGCTTTTTTGACTGTAACAGTGAGCACCATACTCTAAGTACAGGGGAAGGTGTTGAGAGAGAGAATTATTTTCACAGTCTGAACCATGGTTTGATCTGTCACCTTCCTATTGCAGGAAGAGAAAAGCAACATTTACACAGGTTAAAGTGGGGAGGGGAAAGAAAAAGCTGTGTCTCAGAATTACATACACATTTAATTAGAGATGCTCAAGTGAGGCACATGTCACCAGCTTCCTCTCCTTCCCCCACCCCAGTCCCCATCGGTGTGCCAAACTTTGGGGCAATCCAGAAAAGCCCATATGTTTTGGTTTGGATGCTGATCTGTTGGAAGAGTACCCTTTTACACAGCAGGGTGTTTACGTGCCACAGGAGAAATCTGACTTGGTGGAGATCCTGAGGAGGCAGTTTTTTCATTTTGGGAGGTTGGCAGCTGCTAAGTGTGTGAAAACATTCTTAGTCCTAATGAAGAACCATCTCCAAAGTGTGTTGTAGAGTTAGTGATGACTTTGTTCTTTCTGGTCACGCAATTCACCTCTAAAACTTACAGTTCACAAAAATCCATCATAAACACAGACACCAGAATGTGTTCTGGAGTGAGCCAGCCTGCTGCTCTGGAAGAGGTCAGGACTCATCGTGGCAGCACGGGTTCTGCAAAGGGAAATAGTTGCTCATTCATCCTCTAGAATTATTTAAATGTTTTCGGAGAGCCGTGGAGCAAAGACAATCAGCTGGCAGTTCCTTCTTCTTTAAAAAGTTTTTCACAGGTTTTATCAGAGGGGTCGACTGAAGAACTGGAATGGTCACAGGGAGAGTGGCAGAATATTCTCATGATGTCAATGCTTTATCTCTTTCTCTCTTTTAATGATGGATTTAAGAGAAAGTTTTATGTCTTTATACATCTGTCAGTAGCAAAGGAGATATTTTAGCTACTCAAATCAAGAAAAGGCTGAGGAACTTGGAAAGGGACCAAGCTAGGGGAATGAGCTGGAAGATTTCTGTATTTATGTCACCAGAGAGCCTATCATTTTGGCAGTCACAGAAAATAGGGATTTCTTTTTTTGCTTTTGAGGCATGTAGTAGAAGTATAGTTGAATATTTTTTAGAAAAGTCCCAAATACATATTTTTTTTAACTTCCAAAAGCATTTAAGATACCTGTGATCACATTTTAAGCTCTCCTCACAAGAACTCCGTTTGGTTTTTACAGCCATTTGTTGGTTTGCTTCGGGCAGATCTCAGACTTGTCTCCACTGATCTTCATTTGAACAATTTTAACTTTGATGCACGTGACAAACAATGTTTCAGCAGCTCTCTAACACTGATCTTCACACTGCTGCTTGCCCCTGGTCGGCATCTCACTTGTTGCACTTCTTCCCCATTTAAGGCAGCTCTGATGTCTGGCCAGTGCTTATTCCTTCAGTCTCTGCCTCTCTTGATGTGTTGCATCAAACCTCCCTCTGCCTCGTGGTTGTCTCTGTGATCTACTTATCTACCAAAGCTTCTTTGGAATTAAAATTTGGCTTTGAATACTTCAGTAGTTTTATTAACAGTTGCCTTCATACCTGTGCTCTTGAGTAACATGCAAGCTAGAGCTGAAACAAAGAATCCATAAATAGATCAGAGGTGGCTCTTAAAGTGTCAGTATTTTTAAAGTTCCATATGCACTCATCCATAGATTTAGAGAGGAAATGTAGAGCCTTCCTTTAGTGTCAGTACTGGAGATTCTGGAGATGGTATTGGTAGAGACTGTTTTGGGAGAAGGGATCAAAGGGATGTTTAAATTAAATATTAATGAAATCAGGAGGTATCTAGGAAAAATTCTGCCGCCTGCAGCCTCAGTGGTTGTCAGGTATTCTTCCAGAGATTAAGAAAAAATGGAGTTGCTGATGAATTATTTCATTTTTTAAAATTATGAAGGCCTGATTGATTGTGATGTTGGTTGTCTCCTTAGGACCCAATTTACCTTTTCTCTGTTCCAATTCAGATCTTGGTGAGAACTGCATCATTTCCCAAGTACTGCAAATACAGATTCAAAAGAAATTTGTAGGTGGGCTAGTTATGTGTTGGAAAGAGAGAGGAAAGAGAAATGTGCCTCAGATCTGTGTATTAATAACCTGTCTTCCTCAGGTCTGCATGAGCCTCTTCAGGCACTGCCTTTAGTCAGCTCTGGCCTGGCAGTTCTTTCCCTTCTGCAATCTCACCTTGTCTGGGAGGTTGTCACCCAGAGTGGTGGATCCCAGCATTGCCTGAGAAAATTCCCATGTTTGTTCACTTGGAGCAGTTGGGCTTTTTCAGTCACAGAAGAGCTACTTTGCAGAATGAAAGAGGAGCTGACTAAATTCAAAACAAATAAGTGAACCACAGTTATCTTCCTCAAGTGAAGTCTGTACCTAACTCTCATCCCCACAGTTTGCCAAATCATTGACATCTTTGGAGACTCAGGTGATACTGCAGGCAAAGGATGAACCCTAAGATGTGGAGCATGTTGGTAGTGACGTTTTGGTGGTGGATATACTGGACAGGAGACAGTTCTGTGAGAGGTGGATGGGTTGTTGTTTGGGTCAGAGGTCTTTTGTGGAAAGCAGAAGAAACTGGAAATGGAGAAGCAGCAGCAGGGGCTGGTGGGAACTACCCTCCTTAGGATGTCTGTGTGTGGCTGCAGTGGTGACACAGAAGGATAATGGGGACACTTCCCAGTTCTGTGGTGCTGTGACAACTGTATGGTTAGGTTGTGAACTGCTGTTTTCACAAGTTCAAGCACACTGAGATTTAGTGGGTGAAGTTTGTTCATAGAAGCCATTGTCTTAATGTTAAATAGCTCGGCATGTTCACCCTGGGCCTTCAGCTGCCATCACAGTTGTATCTAGGTGACCACACTGAACTGGAGTGAACTAAACATTGAGCATCAAGTGCTCCAAAGCCTTGTGGCTGCTGAAGCAGACTGCTGAGTTCTTCCTCACAGGGAGATCTGCCTACACTGCAAAAGCCTTCTTGGTTGAAAGTAGTTTGAATGGAGATATAGCTCCAGTTACAATCCTCACCCTGTACCGTGTTGCATTCTTCAACCTTATAGCACATTTGGTATCTACCTTGAACAAAAAGTGGTGGCTAAATCCCCAAAACTGAGTGTTTTACTGTTTTCCCCTTTCACTCAGGCAGAGAGCTTAGGGAGCAACTGTTGCGGAAAGGAGTCGTCTTTTCGCATCGGAGAAGGCACAATGGACAGCACTAATTGCTTGTTGGCACCTCAGAGCAATGATGTGCTGTTCCCCAGTCCTTTGCACCGTGCTCAGCTTTACTGTTAGAACTGGAGATGTTGATTTTAAACAGGGGAAAATTACACAAGAAAGAAAAAACATTGCAGGCAATCTGAGGTCCCTTTCTTTAATGTGATCTACAGCTTGCAGCCCCTTCCATGTGTCTGCAGAAAGCACACTGCTCTTGGATGGTGATGCCCATCTTCCAGCTGGAGCAGGCCACATACTCTTTGCCTGTGGAAGAGTCTCATGTGTTAGAATCCCACCACAAAGTCACCACACACACATCTTCCTTGGCCAAAATGCTGACTCCTGCATGTCACACAGGATATGCTTTTGGTCCTGTGAAGGATACATGTAAGAGCTTGATGCCCTGTAACTGACATGTGCCAAACATGGGGCAGGAGAATGCTTTTGGACCCATAATGCTTGTGGGAGTGGGGGAAGAGGGGAGAGGGCTGCACAGAGGGGGTGACTGGAACAGGTCCTCCCTGGTCCACTCCTTGCTCCCAAGTAGGGGAAGAGCAGGGATTGCTTCAAGGCTGATGCCTTCTAAAGTCTTGAGCCTGGCTTTTAGAGGAGACACCCCTTTGCTGTGCTTTGCCTACAACTGACCAACTGTACTCCTAACTGATGAATATGGCCTCACTGAAAGCCTGAAGACACCTTTAGGGGTGCCTGATGTTATCCTCATCTGAAGGCCCCTCTTGATTTTCACCACAAGTAGTGCGTTGAAAGATGGGTCAATAATTCTGTTTTATGGACCTGAAGGATAATTGTTGGTGCCATTTTGGCAGCAGCTTCTTGTACATTTATTTGAGGGGCTTTATCTTCTTCTTGCTGCTGTGCTGGGGCTTGAAGCTGGAACAAATGACACAGTCACTGATCTGCAATAAAATTCAGGTCTTTCTTTCCTTCTTTAGAGAAATGAATTATAATGCCCTTGTTGCCAAGCACTTGATAACTATATAAGTGGGAGAACCTCTCAGTGATACACCTTAATAGCAGAATTAATGATGTTTGAACCTAAGTCTGTTTGTTGAGACTTCATTAGCTTCTCAGCAGCTGAGACAGCGAGTGGGGGAACAGGCACTGCAGGCACAGGCTCTGAGCACTGGGGCACACCAGGAGGCCAGCACCCAGCTCCACCCCCTGTGGGGCTGCACCATGAAAACCACTGTTGTCTCTTGCATCAGTTACTTATATTGTGGGTTCCTCTCACTAAATTTTAGTTTATGTCTGGGCTGCTTAATTTTGTTCTTTTAAAGCCTAAGTGTGTATCCCTGTGCCCATCAAGTGTCTGTGTGTGTGTATATATGTACACCCTTTTTTCATTCCAGTTTCTGTAGTGTGTTGACATGGCTCAAGATCAAACACATAATGAGTCCTCAGACAATCCTGTTTAGGGTTTGCTTTTGTTTTGATTTTGATTTCAAACTGTCTTCTTCCTCAACACTTGAGCGTGGCTGGCGTGGAAGCGTGCTAAGCATGTCACTGTGGGGATCAAGGGCAGTTCCTCTGTTAAACTTCTTAATCTCCTGCAGCAAACTTTCCCAGTTTTTCAGGACAAGAGGATCTTATAATAATCATAAGGGTGGAATCCAGTACTGCCTATTAGAGTACTGGATTTTATTTGCAGAAGAGCCCCCTTTTAATGAGAGTAAATTCCTAGTGCTAAGAGCCAAAAATCATGTTTTACTGTTTATTTTTTACTATTTGGCATGTCCTCAGACAGTTCGTTTGTTGTGCTGGATCATCACGGGGTCTGTTAGATCATCTAATTGAAAAAAAGGGAGTTTGTTATCCTGGAACGTCTCCAGAAGTTGTTTGTTCCACAGCCAAGTCCCTCCTATGCTCTGACTCTGAGGTCATCTCCATAAGTCACGTTTATTATGTTTCATTTATTTTCCTGTTACGCAGTTGGATTCTAAAAATTTTCACTTGAACATATGGCATAAAGTGTATTTTAAAGGTAACAATGTAAATATATCTCTAAAGTTGGTCACCCAGCCTTCAACCTTAGGTTGAAGGTTACTCATTTTGTACTTCAACAGCAGCACACTGATTATCATTGCTTGTGATAATTACATGTACTTCTAAGATACAGATATGGTCCTGAATGACAGGGAAAGGCTTTTTAATAAATATGTATTTCTGGCTGGGGGGGTGGGGTGGGGAAATCAGCATGCTTTGCTTTTCATGTTTTCACACTGATTTTCAGGAAGATCTCAGCAGATACTTGACAACACACCCTGTCTAATAACATCAGGCTATCAGGCTTGCACGTTATCCTTTTGTGGCTGTTCAGAATGTTCTTTCTAGAGCAGCTTTAACCAAGTTTTTCTTGAAAAGTGTATTTGAGGGTGGGGTGTGTCTGTTTTTCTCTTATTCAAGACCATGCAGAAGCTAATCTGTCTCTTAAAAGGTGTGCTGAGAAATGAAGTTGCTCTGTAGGATTTTACATACTGATGTGTGAACACCATTTTTTCAGGAAAGAGGAGTCTTACTGCCTCTTTTGACTGACACAAATTTTTTTATGCCCCGAAAATCAGGCAGGAGAGTTTCAGAGGGCTGGTTCCTATCTTTGGCTAATGAGATATTCATTGTGGTCTTGTGAAGGGTGTATCTGTGTCAAAAGGGAAAGCAGACTGCTGCTGGTAGCTCTTCTCTGAGGAGGATGAAAATTGGGAAGGAGGGGGTTTTAAAGTTTATATTGCTCTTTTGTGATGGTTGTGAGTTCTCATACAACTGTGTGAAGTCACCTATACAGTTTCCTGCAAAACTGGTGCTCTGGTGTTGATTGTCACAGTGGGTGGCAGGTACTGAAGAGGTCCCATGTAAGAAACAGGAAGAGAGGAAGCTCTTTTTCTTTTAAAAAAAAAAAAGTTATCAAAGAAGGTATCTTTAAGAATTAGAAAATGGTAGTCTTCCATAAAATGATAAGTCTGTCCTGACAATTAGACTTGGGAGGCAAGTAAAGGAGATCAGGGTGCAGAAAGAAAAGGGAGGGGGCATCACTTAATATACTTGCTTCCTATTCTAAAGATAGCTAGCTAGATAAAAATGTCAGTGGTATTACAGAGCAATTGTAGACCAGGATGTATTCAGTTTGCTGCAGCTGCTCGACCTTGCCCTGCTGCTGACTGGAATGAAACAAGTCGTGCTGTGACCAGCACTTTCTCTGTGGAAAGTTATATGAGTGTCCATCCATGTCTCTGCAGGTTTTGGGTACTGAAACCTGTTAGCTGCAGATTTCTGAGTCTTCAAGCAAAACTGGTTTGTGTGCCCAGCTCTGTCATGCCTCTCAGAACACATGGATGTTCACACTGGAATAATTCATATTTGGGCTGTCTGGCCTGTCACTAGCTAAGGATTAAAACTGGGGGGCAGCTGCTGTTCCAGCAAGCAGCCCAGTGAGGGAACAGCTTCATGCAGTTTGTCTAGTCACTGGGTTGTCATTTTACAGCATAACCACTCTTGCTAAACGTGCACTGACTTTGAGTAGTTTGAACCTAGATCTTCTGGCATTTCTATGTAGAAAATGTGGGTCCTTTTTTTTGTGCCACCCTCCTTCCTCCCAAAAAGGGGAGTATCAAAGAGTGGGGTTCATCTTGCACACTGATACTGCACGACAAAACCCGTGGTAACTGCAGATGGATTCCAATAACTTAAACATATTAACAGATTCTGTGAGCTTAACATCTTAATTTTGTGTTTGAAAGTGGTTCCTTGCGTGTGATCAGAGGTCTGGGTGCTCTTCAAAGCTCTGTCTGGCTTCTTCCTTGCAGGATTTTTTTAGGACATGCTCTATAGGTGGGTCAGTGTGCAGACAACTCCTATCACACAAGGTATGGAAGTTGGGATCACCAGTGAAGAAGATCTGAAAAAGCATCTGGGAAAATAAAAGTAACAAAAATACAAACCAACATGGGGACAGAGCTGCAGAACGGCAGCTTGGCTCTTGGCACAAAGAGGTGTAGTTGGTCAGAGAGAAAGCAGAATACACGTGCCCGAAAATGGGGAGTGGAAAGTGTGCCATGCTGTTATAATCCGGTACCGAAAGGGTACCGGGTCAGGTTGTTTGTGACTTTAATTCGGGGAAATAGAGTAAATCCTTGCTTTACACACATGCACAGACAGTCAGTTAAGAAACCTGTGCTAGCAAAAGAAATTATTGTACTGAGGGATTGCTCCTAGAGATTTAAAATGTTGTTTCCATCAAGACGAATGGGAATTTATGTGGAAGCACTCTAAGTGAGAAACATGTAGAACAAGGCTCTGGCTCGAGTTGGTGCCAGAGACCAGAAGAGACATTGTGGACTATGAACATGCACAGACAGTCAGTTAAGAAACCTGTGCTAGCAAAAGAAATTATTGTACTGAGGGATTGCTCCTAGAGATTTAAAATGTTGTTTCCATCAAGACGAATGGGAATTTATGTGGAAGCACTCTAAGTGAGAAACATGTAGAACAAGGCTCTGGCTCGAGTTGGTGCCAGAGACCAGAAGAGACATTGTGGACTATGAATTAACAAATAATTCCAGTGGAGTGTTTGAACAAGATTGTGGAGTTCCACAGGATTCTCACAGGGATAACAGATTTGGCTTCCCCTTTGTTGGGTCACTGTGAAAACTGAAGGCATTGTGGTGTTCACAGATACATTTTGTTGAACGGTGTGATTTCTGGATCCCAAACATGATGCAACCTACAAAAAGTTTCTCAAAACAGACTAGAATTTATGTTTTGTTTCTTAGAAAGTTCTGTGAAACTCATGAATGTCTTTTAGAAAGAGTACTGCAAAAAGCTTTGTCTGAAAGTGTCCTGCTGTAGATGTGACAGACATGTGAATGTCCCATCAACAATCCCATCCTGATTTGTTCTAAGCAGCTAATTATCATATTTGTAATGGCCCCATCCTGGTTTTAAAGTGAAAGCTGACTGAAAATACTCTCCAATTGCTGAGCAAATGCACTGGTCATCTACAAATACTTTAATGGATTCTTTTCCAGCATTCCAGATATTCAGGTTAATGCCCTCCAGGTATTTTGATAATGTCCACTGTAATTTAGCTGTGGTGCTCTACACTGATCTTTTTAAAGTTTCAAGCTGCTGTTTGTCTGAATAGTCTAGCTTGGGCATATGCATTAACTTGTTCACCTTACAGAAAGATATACAGATTTTGAATATTCTCTGTCTTGCATGTTGGCAAAAGATTTGTTCTTTGAGAGAAAAAATGCTTTAACTATGACCAAGCAGAATTCATAGGTCTTGCCTTCTGAGGCAGTTTCTGGTACATTCATCAGGCTGCACAAAAATTCAACCAGTGAAGGGAACTCTCCTTTCTGCTTGCTTTCTTACAGGGCATACAGAGAAATAATCTGACTGTTCAGAGAGCTGTAAATAGCAGAGAAGGTAACTTGGGCTGGGGAAGCAGTATGGTAAAGGCATGAAGGGGACCTGAGGAGATTCACAGATTAGCAGGGAGGCTATTGTTCGCTGAGACAATAGAAGGAACAGGCTCCAAAAGGTGTGTGGACTCCTGCCATCTTCTGCCTCCTTTCCTCCGCCAGACAAGACTTCCAGGGCAGAGACAGCAGCTCACCAGAGTGAGGTGGAAGTGTGAGGAAAGGGACTTCTCCATCTCCGGGTCCCCTCTGCCCTTCCCTTGGGTGTTGTGTTGCTCTCTGAGCTGGGCTGGGCTGAGTGTTGCTGCTGGTTTCTGCAGTCCTGCTCTTACAGAGCTGGGCTCTTCTGGCAACTCCAAACTCTGATTTTTCCTGCCTGATTTACACACTGCATCTCAAGGCAGAATTATTAAATTTGGTGAGGCAGTTTGGATTGTATTATATTAGCAATAGGCCAAGAGGAAATGGCCTCAAGTTGTGCCAGGGAGAGTTTAAGTTGGACATTAGGAAAAATACTTCATCAAGAGGGCTGTCCAGGCTGCCCAGGGCAGTCCCCATCCCTGGAGGGGTTGGAAAACCATGTCGATGTGGTGCTGAGGGACACGGACTTGGCAGCGCTGGGTTAATAGTTGGACTCAATGATCTTAAAGACCTCCTCCCACCAAAACAGTTCTATGATTCTGTATTAAATATTTTTCTCTAGTCATGGGAAAGCTCTCTCGTACTTCTCTGGAAAGCAACAGCGACTGCCTTTGCTTTCTGTCCTGCAAAACCAGTGCTCCTGACCCGTGGTTCTGGATAAAACATTGCCCCAGGGGCCCTTGCAGTGTCCTGGCTGTGGGGGAAGGCTGCACCCATCGTGGCCCCGGATGACAGGGCAAGCTTCACCTGCTCATGACAGGCAACCACAAGGTCACTCGTGTGGTACATCCCATTCCTTCTAGTCTCCTCTGATACCAGCTGTCCTTTCTCACCACCTTCATCCCTCCTCTCTGTACCTCTGCCAGCTTGCGATCCTTCCTCTTGAGTGGAGCTGATCAGCTGATCATGTTTTCCATGCATTCCTGTGAGTTTTCACTCTTTCTGTGAGGAATGCCTCACTTGATATGTTCTGGGCCTCCAGCTACTGGGGGTTTGGGGGCTTTTCCTTTTCTTCTCCTTGGTGCTGTTTTCATGGTCGTTCTGACAGTTCATGGTCGTTCTAGGGTGAAAAATATCCAGAAGTCCAGCTGCATCCAGAGGAGCTGCATCTCAGGTGCACAAGCAACTCAAATTTGGGCATTTCCTATTTTTTTTTTTTATCGTTTGCTTTTGCAACCTCAATAAAACTATATAAAAATGAGTTATATAAAAACAAATGGCATCGAACAGACTTCTGTCATGTATTTCAGGGCTTTTATACATCTAACTCCTGAATCTTTCTGAACGTACAGCTGTGCATTCCCAAACACACAAGCAATTTGAATGGTACAGAGAAGTTTTAATGTAGTTTAATGTAAGTCATTTACATGTTGAGACAGAGCATCCTTGTGTGTGTGCTTCCAGGCTCTCTTCTTTGTATCCAGTGTTACGCTGGCTTGTATTTTTGGCCAACATTTTTCAGGGCTAACCTATTAATAGCTAGTTTTCCCTGTGTGAGCAGGCAGCATCCTAAGCTGTCTAAAGGTTAAGAACAGGTTTGGCAATGCAGATTTATAGTCGTTATTTTTATTTAAATCAAAGGATCTCAATTAGAGTCCATGTAAAAGATGGGTGTAAAAGAATACAATAGTCCTAATGTATCTAACGATCCCTCAGTGGCAGATGATGATCGTTATCTTTATTAGGGGTAGTAATTGTGGTGACAGCCTCGCTGACAGGTTAAGCCATTTCTCACAACAATAGCCTTTGTGCCCTTGCAGCAGGCTCAGAAATGCAGTTCCGGAAGATTTGCATACCATGAGGAACAGGCTGCCAAGACAGGGAGGCACAGTCCTGTCCTTGTGTTCGGGGATGTGGGGGGCAGATGGCTCTGCCTGACTCCGAGCAGGCTGAGCTTGCCCATGGGGACCTGTAAAGGCCTTTCTGGGGTTTAGCTGGTGGACAAAAGGGTTGGCTAAGGGAGCGGTGGTGTAGGTTGTTAGGCAGTCCAAGCAGCTATAAGCTTTGTGAAATCCTCTCAATGTTTTAGAAGAAAAGGAGGTTGAGGGGAGACGTCCTCACTCTCAACAAGCAAAAGGAGGCTGAGGGGAGACCTCCTCACTCTCAACAAGTCCCTGAAGTGAGGTTGGGTCTGGTCTCTTCTCGCAAGTAACAAGCGATAAGATGAGAGGAATGGCCTCAAGTTGTGCCAGGAGAGGTTTAGGTTGGACATAAGGAAAAATTTCTTCACCAGAAGGGTTGTCAAGGCCTGGAACAGGCTGCATGGGGAAGTGGTTGGATGACCATCCCTGGACGTGATTAAAAGCTGTGGTGATGGGGTGCTGAGAGACGTGGTTTAGCAGTGGACTTGGTAGAATTAGGTTAATAGTTGGACTCGATGGTCATAGAGGTCTTTTCCAGCCTAAACAATCCTGTGATTCTGTGATAAAATGCAGAGTGCAGTGTGTGAGCAGGTGTGAGCCAGGTGAGACTGCTGGGCTAGGCTGCTTTGGCTCTGGCACTCTCCCTAACCTCAGATGCTGCTGTGATAGCTCTGTGTGGCACTGCACTGCACCATCTGGACATCACTTGAGACACAGAATTTCAAGGAGGCTGCAAGGCACTAACCTCGAATGATTCTCCTTAAAAACAGGCAAAAAACCCCACATGTGTACCTGCACTTATGCAGATAGGTACAGAAAGATGACACCATTGTTAATCCAGCTGAAACTTTAAAACCAGAGAAAATGTCCTTGTATTTTTGGAGGTTTTCTCACATTGTGCATTTTTATTATAAAAACAAACTTTTGCTTTCCCAAAATATGTGAGAAAATACAGATTCCTCAGTAACTTACTGAGTTGTTCCAAAACGTCTGCAAGTCCTCTGGACTTTTGAAGCTTTTCTCCTACTTTTCCATGCACACACCAGTGTTTATATCATCTCTCATCCCAAGTTGAATGATCCTGTGAGATATCATGTATACTCTTGATCCGCAGGATAAATTAAACAAATGTTTAATTTAGATGTCCCTGCTCACTGCAGGGGGGTTGAGCTAGATGACCTTTAAAGGACCCTTCCAACCCAAACCAGTCTATGATTCTGTGAAACATTTGCTCCAGAGAATCTAACCCATGTTATACAAACACCTCACTGGGTGCTGGATAAAACTTCTGCTTCTTAGTAAAAATAGGATCAGTAAAATCAAACAGGTTTTAATTGTATTAACTCATGCTTTAAAGGTTCCATCAGAATAGTATTGTAATTTTGAGACTTGAATTAGAGAATCAGTGAATAAGAGAACAGAAGAAAAAGAGAATAGAGTAAGTGGGCAGATTTCTCAGGAAATGGCCACACTATGTTTATGGTGGTTTTTCCCCTCTCCCACAAAGGTATGCAGGCAGAATCTTATGTAAGCAATCTATCTGCTTCATCTTCCTAGCTAGTGTTTTATCTGTCTGGAGAAATAAATAAGTTCATGTCATGAAAGTGTAGTTCAGTTGCAACACAAACCTGGTTTTGGAAAGGATCACTTGGGTCAGAAAGTCACGTCTCTTCCATTACAAGCAAATCTGTGATAGCTGTTTAATCCCAAGGATCATCTGCTTTGTACACATATACCACAAAAATACCTGTAGGAAACTTCAGATCTATACCACCAAAGGCCAAGCTGAACGTGACTCAACAAGTATTTGTTACAAGCAGAGGTGTAGGTTAAGAAAAGAAGGATGGATCAGGAGAAAAGCAGTGTGGTTGGTTATTCAGGAAATTTTGATAGTTTATCTGGATTTGCTAGTCCAGACTCACGCAGCCAAGCAAAAGCTGTGTTTCTGCAGTAAATATTATTGATAGAAATCAG
The DNA here is from genome assembly GCF_000691845.1 of Merops nubicus. NCBI lineage: Eukaryota > Metazoa > Chordata > Aves > Coraciiformes > Meropidae > Merops > Merops nubicus. The sequence goes on along the minus strand of NW_008583768.1, from coordinate 6,520 downwards.
GGTGTGAATGTGTGTGAGGCTACACACATCTTGGCAGTGTTATTTCCTGAAGCCAGTTTTTTGCTGATTACTCGTGAGTGTGGTTACCTGTTGGGATCCTTCAGCAGGGTTAGAAAACACACGTATTGCCACAGATTTACCAGTGCTGGTGGGTGCTGGAATCACCTTAATCTGCACTCACTGGCTGTGGCTACAGAATTCTGTGCTTCCTGTGAAGGTGAATCCTATGCAAGGATTGCTTTTTGCTTGTAAAAAACTCCTGTGGAGGGATGCCACTGACTGCAGGTGCTCAGAAGAACTAGAGCATAATTTTGAGTTTAAACACCACTATGTAGAGACTTCTGTTTTCTTTTGGTTTTTTTAAATCAACTATTTGCTGGGATAGCTAAAAAATTTCTCAACCAGAGGAGTTAAACAACAGTTGAAAAAAAAAAAGAGTATCTGTACATTTATATCAAGAGAGATGGATGATACAAGCCCAGGTAAATCGTGGGTCAGATGGGTTTGTGGTGAGTGTAGGGACAATCTAGCTCAGCAGAACGTTGTCTAATGCCAAAGGGGGGAGGCAGGCGTGCTGCAGCTGTGGGTGCTTTCCTGAGGGGTGTGCCTTGGAGCTACAGGGGAGGTTCAGGCACATCTCACATATGTTCAAGGTCTCACAAGTTTTTTTTTTCCCCAGTTTTTCATTCCTGTCCAAATAGGGCAATCGTGAGAGTCAACTATTGAGACACTGTGAGGCATTGGCCCAGGCTGCCCAGGGAGCTGGTGGAGTCACCAGCCCTGGAGGGGCTCAAAAACCATGTGGATGTGGCACTTTGAGGCATGGTTTAGTGGTGATGGTAGTTGTTGGGTTGATGGTTGGACTTGATGATCTTAGAGGTCTTTTCCAACCTTAATGATTCTTTATTTCTATTCAATTCAGAATTCTGTATGAGACACAAAACCCTTTATGAACAGATATAAATGATTTGGCTTCGCTATTGCAGCTGGACAAGATGTTGGTCAGCATGCTGCAGAGAATCCAGGACATGTCTCCTGTATGGATTTTTTTTCCCCCATTTTTTTAAAGTAGCACCTCCATCTGTAATTGTAGCTGACTTGTGTATTTATTGATTCTCTTCTAAATTAGGGTGATATTAGCATATTTCCCCTGGCTTTATTGAAATCTATTTACTCTCAAGGACTCTCCCAAACAACTGATTAGAACTAATTCTCCATTGCCTTGAAAATGTGACTGTATTACTTATTCAATTTAAGAGGGTGGGGGATGTCCTTGGAGTGCCCAGCCAAGTGAAACTCCCCATAAACTGGGATACTGTCAGCAAAGTACCTTCTCTGTTGCTAACAGTGTAGGATACCCCATAACAGAGTCTCACAAGTCCAGCAAACAAGAGGCTGTGCTTTTGCTAATTGCAAAAACATCCCTGCTGTTTTGTTGACTGGTGTTATTTGACTGTAATATGTAAGAATATTTAAACCATACGAGGTTACTTACTCATTTAAATGTTATTAGGACCTGGCAGGATTTATGCTCGTTTAAATCATCAACTTCTGCCTCTGGTACAGACAGATGGATGTGTGTGAGTTGCTGCCCTGTGAGCCTCTCCTCGTAGAAAGGGATTTCTCATCAGAAAAGCCAAGTAATAAACACGTAAATTGTGTTACCAGTAAGGATCTAAATGGAAACCCTGAGCATGGGAGATGGGCAGAGCAGAAATTCCCCTTTCCCTCTGCTTCCGTGCGAGGTGTGGATGAGGAACAATTACCTCAACTAAGGAATAACTAGCTTGAATGAAGGAGGATTTTCCTCTTTCTTTAACAGTCATACTGCAAATCTGCTTTTCACCTGCTGCTTTTCCACACAGGCTTCCCAGGAGCATCCGGCTCCTTCCTGGAGCTAACCCTCCCCTTCAGAAATGCTTCTGAAGCAGGGCAGGAGGCTCTCAGTGTCATTTCTGTGGGCTGCTGCCTGCAGTTCTTCTCTGGAAAACTTTCTCCTCAGACCATACTACCTTTAGTTCACACTGCAAGCCTCTCCTTGTAGAAAGGGATTTCTCATCAGAAAAGCCAAGTAATAAACATGTAAACTGTGTTACCAGTAAGGATCTAAATGGAAACCCTGAGCATGGGAGATGGGCAGAGCAGAAATTCCCCTTTCCCTCTGCTTCCGTGCGAGGTGTGGATGAGGAACAATTACCTCAACTAAGGAATAACTAGCTTGAATGAAGGAGGATTTTCCTCTTTCTTTAACAGTCATACTGCAAATCTGCTTTTCACCTGCTGCTTTTCCACACAGGCTTCCCTGGAGCATCCAGCTCCTTCCTGGAGCTAACCCTCCCCTTCAGAAACACTTCCTCAGGGCAGGAGGCTCTCGGTGTCATTTCTGTGGGCTGCTGCCTGCAGTTCTTCTCTGGAAAACTTTCTCCTCAGACCATACTACCTTTAGTTCACAGTCCTCTGCCACATCCCTTCACCTGCCTTCTGCCTCTGGCTGCTTGCCGGTGGGGCGGGTTGTGATGAGCGAGAGAGGAGCAGGAGAGGGGGGAATTGTCTTGTCAGGTGAGTTACGTGGTGACAGCTGCCAAGTACAGGAGAGCAGCATGGGAATGGGGACAGCAAAGTGGGTCAGGGAGCCAGGGAACTACTCAGAGCATCACCTGAGCCTCCCTGCACCAGAGAGCGTGTCCCTTACCCGCGGGCACGGAGCCCGTTCGGGCTGGGGTCGGCCGTCGCCGGGGCAGTGCACACCTCCCCTCCCCTGGCACCCCTCCCATCCTGCTGCTTCAAGCACGACAGCTCCTCTCAAAATACTTCTAGGGACTGTTTTGAGGTCACGAGTTTAAACGAAAGGGTAAGGGGTAGATTTTTCAGCATGACATTAATTTCTCTTCAAAGCACGTGCCATGTGTTTTCTAGACCCTTAGTTGGCATTTTTAATACGGTCAGAGTCACAATTTTTTTGGTTCCTGGTTCATGTATCTTACAATAATCCAAATGTTGCCTTCCAGGGGAGTGTGTACTATTGTGTTAATATTTGACATCTACAGGGAGACAAATTTACCAAGAATTCGTTACCAGAGAGAAAGAATCATTTTTCTTGCATACCAATGCAAATACCAACTTATTTTGGTCTTTTCAGACCACGGTCTGAGGATGAGGTGGAATTAAAAACACGAGTAGTAGTGAGTTGCATATCCTGATGAGCTGCCTGAAAAAGAGAGGACAGTGAGGAGAAGCAGGTCAGGTCACCACAGCATTACCCAGCCAGTGCAGTGCCCGTGCTTGGGGAGGGTGACAGCAGAGAGGTCAGAGAGCCCTGTGAGAGCTGAGGCAGGAAGAGTGACAAGCAGGAAGAATCTGTTTCCCAGTTGCTTAGCTCCCCCCATAGCTTTTGTTTACATCCATCTTTCCATTGGCTCCTGTTTTTGAAAAACAGAGCCAAAGCCACAACAGAGGCTGTGTAGAGGGAAGATGGTCTGCAAAGGGTCTGCAGGGTTTCTGTCAAGGAATTTTCCCCACTTTTGCCTAACATTTGCAAGAAAAAGCTCTGCATCAGTCCTGCTCTGGATTACAGGCACAAGGAGCAACCTGGTCTCTTGAGCTGCATCTGTAGGAGCTCCCCATTAGTGCTCAGAGGGTTTTTGTGTCTTTCTAGCCCAAACAGATTGGGCATGAGAAACGAGAGAGTGTCTCTGGTTTCCCTCCAGGAGGGCTTATGCTGTATTGGGACAACACCAAGTTAGAGCACGAGGCAGAAGAAGAGGAATCTTATTTTTGCACACACTTACCCACTCAGTGTGTATTTATATTTATATATATGTGCATACATAATTACATGTATGTATACATACAATGCCTGATCTGATGGGGCAGAAGCAATGTGAAATGCCCCATTATCAAGAGGACCAGGAACTTGAGGAGGATGCCATGCTGGTTGCCTGGGAAGAGAGAGGAAGAGCAGGAAGAATCTCCTTTCCCTTGCCCGGGATTTTTTTTTTATTCACATGTACAATTTGTACTAGAAGCTGGTTTGGTAAATGAAACCTTTTATAGAGGCAAGTATTTGGGTTGTGCTCACAGTTCAGGTTTATCTGTCTGCAGATGAGACATATTCACGTGATGGCTGTGGTTTCTCTCTGGGGAAAAAAATAATTGCTGTGTCCAAAGAAGGTGAAAGCTTCTCTTGTGTTTATTGTTGTTTCTGGGATTTTGTAGTTTCAAATGCGTCGTGGACAAGTGCTGTATTTGGGAAAAGCAAAGGGAGGGTTGGGAATATAGCTACAGCCCAAAGTTCTTTCTGGGCACAGGTTGCTTGCGCGTGTCCTTTTTGAACTGTGTGATCTTTCCTCAGGAGGAAAAGACCCAGAAGGGTCATGGGGACATTCAAGGGGGAGAAAGGAAATGAGAAACACTTTCCCTCTTTTGGAGAAAGGTAAAAGCAGGATATACCAGGATCCTGTCGAACCCTATTTGTTGGCAGTGAGCCCTTTCAAAGCTGGGAATGAATCTGCACCAGAAGTCCCAGCATTAGTCCATGCAGGAGGGAAACTGATGAGGAGAGGAGGGGAAGAAACAAGGCAGATTTAGCTCCTAGGACCGACTGACACTACCCAGATTTGGGACCTGGGTCCCAAACTGAGGTGTTTGCATAGGAAATAATGATGGCTACAGGCATCTTGTGCATTATAAATCACAGCTTCTGGCACTGGAGGACTCTGAAAGTCCAGACCCAGTTAGTGATTTCCAGCCAAGCCCTCACAGGGCTGCAGTGGAGAGCAAATGTGACTGCTCCTCGTGAGAGAGCTGTTCATCCTGTATCCCATGCTACAGCCTCCAAAAACAGCACTCACCCTGAGTTGTGCTCCCAAGTCTACCTGTGTCTGAGCTGGGGTTTGCCCCTCCAGACAGCAAAATGTCATCAGGAAAAAAGCAATCTGTCCTAAAAAAATGCAGTTCAGGAATGCTTAAAAATGTGTATTTTGGCCTGGCAGGTCCTGTCAGTTTTATCTGTAGTGCCTCTGTAAAAAGGAAGATAAAACAGTTTCCAGAGTCTAGATCAAGAAGTACCATAATGTAACTATCTGTCATTTGAATTCAGTGGTCTCCTGAAAACTCCACGCACCCAGCCACAGGTGGAGCAGTCAGTACCTGTTTCTTTTCTGGGTCCAGCCCTTTTCACCTTCCTGTAGTGTGTGCCCAATGTGAACTGTACAAGTTCCTTGATCCAGCACTTCTCACCTGAGTGAGAGCAATTGAAAAAAACTAAACCCATCTGATTGTAAAATCTAGTTTCTTTTTGCCACCAAAATCTCAAGACTTATTAGATAAAAATGATATATTGTTTGATTGAGGTTGATGGCAGTCTCTCTTTGATTTTTAGTCAGGACTGGGATTTCGCTATCAAAACACTAATTTTTCAATAGATTATTGAAAGATTGTGGGGGAATAATAACATTTGGAGGCAAAGGCTGAAAGTATTTTGGGACTTTAGAGGTGTTGTGTCCAACCTTTAGCACTCTTGTGCCTCAGTGCATCAAGGGTCGTGTTCGAGTAGCGTGGGTGGCTTCGATGCAGTGGAAGTTTAGGAAGAGCCAGATGCTGCACTGCTGCTTTGCAGTCGAGGTGCCAGTTTGCAAGGTGAGAAATTTGAAGCAAGGAATACCTATGGTTTTGTCTAGCTTGCTGTCTCATTTCGGGACCTAAAATGGAGGTAAATGAAGGAGCAAACATACAGTTTGTCAAGATTGGTTGTGGTGGTGGTGTTACCATGCACGTTATTGTGAGCTAGTGGACAGCTTTGTTTTCTTGTTCAGCTGATGTTGTTTGGAAAATTCGAAGGAAAAACCTATATGCTACTGTGACAACTTGTGGTAAAGGACACTTTATTTATTAGTAAGTGAGCGCATGGTGTTTGTGCATGTGTGTGTTTTATGTAGGTGTAGAGTTGGGGATGTTCAGTCTGGAGAAGAGGAGGCTCCGGGAAGACCACCTGGCAGCCTTTCAGTGCTTCAAGGGGGCCTAGAAGAAAGGTGGTCACAGACTTTTTAAGAGGGCTTGTTGTGGCAGGGCAAGGGGTGATGGTTTTCAACTAAGAGAGGGGAGATTTAGACTAGAGAGAAGAAATTTGTTTATACTGAGGGTGGTGAGCTCCTGGCCCAGGTTGCCCAGAGAGGTGGTTGCTGCCCCATCCCTGGAACCATCCCAGGTGAGGTTGGACACAACTCTGAGCACCCTGCTCTAGCTGCAGATGTCTCTGCTCCCTGCAGGGGGTTGGATTGGATGACCTTGACAGGTCCCTTCCCACCCAAGGCAGTGTGGGGTTCTGTGGAGGTGTCTGGCCCCGCTGGCACTGGCGCTTCTCCCGAGGTCACTCAGGGCGGCAGCCATCACCTGTGGCACCTTGGCATGGCACAGCCTGAGTGCCCAGCCCTCTCCTGGCAGCACCCGGGCTCTTCCAGCGCCTCCCAGGAACGGGGCGAAGGATCGGGAAACCACCCCCCACCCACCGCAGCCCGGACCC
>NW_008583767.1:0-13683 GCF_000691845.1 Merops nubicus | reverse complement strand
AAAGGATTCTATGATTCTATGACAGAGTGGATAGCTGTATGGAAATTTTATCTAAAAAATTCTTGTTTTATAATAGATAAAAAACAAAAGGTCTATTCATCAATGATTGGTAAGTAAGGTGTTAATAATTATATTCCTGCATCTTACCTACACTCCTTAAATGTTTAAAAGGAGAAAGAAAGTAAAATATATGCATTAATGATACCATCTTTTCTTCCCAGCTCCCAAAATAAGTAATTTAATCTTTTTCCTTCACTTTCCTTTCCCGAGGGATGGAAAAAATGAAGAAACATTTTATCTTTTGGAGCAATTAAAGACATTCAATTTTGCATGTTTCAACTAACATTTTCAAATTATTTTTTTTAATTAGTGTCCTTATTCTTTACATTAAAAATCCATTAATCCATGTTCCCCTCGTTATCATGTCTTGTAATGAAGAAAAAAAATAACCTTATTTTAAAAATCCTAGAAAGCATTTGGAAAGGGACAGGATGTAGTGAGTAGATTCAGTTAAACATAGTGCAATCCAAACTAATCTGATAAATTAATCTTCTATTTTGTGAAGAAAATGGAAAATTTCTTTGGTAAATCTAGAGTATTTTCAGGTGGTTTTCACAGCAAGTAATCAATTTGAATGTTACTGCAGTAACTTGTATTGTAATATAACTACTACTTGTAGTAGTTATATTTTGTGTGGTTTGTAATCTGTTTTTACCTTTCTCTTGTAGAAAACTCTTTGGTAAAGACATGTCTTTGAGTTGGTTTATCCTGGCTGCTATGATACATAGAGCTTAAAACCTCTGTTAAGAAACTGAATGAAGAACAAAGTGTATATTCAATGTTTTTGCTATAATCATATTAACAGTTAACTAAATGTTTGAAAATGTTGAATTTTGGAGCTCCCTTGATAACAGATGGATAATGGGTTTGTGTTGCTGCTTTATAACCAAATCATCATAATAGAAGAAAGCAAATATGGTAGTAAACATATAGTGTATTGGTATGTTGTACGATTTACACAGAGCATACGCTCGAAATGCTATTTACAAGAGCATCCTATTGCAAATAAAACCAAATACTGATACTATATTGCACAAATAATATAACTACAAGAAAGATCTTGAACACAGGATTGTAAAAAATGTCTTCATGATAAAATGCAAGTTGATCTAAACAAGCTAAAATAAAGTTTTCAAAGAGAGATGTGATCAAATGTTGGTCACTAGATTAAGTTACTTAGCACACATGCTACAAGTGATATCCTTTATTTTAATCCCTTTTCTAAGGTTATTAGACTATTTTAGGAACATTAGATGATTTTTCAGTATAGAAGGGCAACTTCTAAATATGAGCTCAGTTTTGAGAAGGGACTTTGGTTTAGTATACTCTTGGTAACTCAGGGAGGTGAAAAAGCATCTTGCTATTCCTTCACTTAAAATTTCATAGGTATGATATTTTCATGTTTGTATTTAATACCATGCAAAATCAAACAGGACAGAACATATGTGCTAAATTGTAGGCTTGAAACTGTTATAAAACGAACATCTGAGCAACCCTCAGAGTGTTCAGTAACATCCACAATCATCTCAACAAAAATGGAGGAACTTTCTGGTAGAGTTTATTATATAAGTACCTATAAACCAAACAACATGTAAAGTTGGACTAAAATATTGTTATCTAATTCCTACCTAGTCCAGGGGCCCAGGCCTGTCTTTGATTTATAGGATCATACTGTATGACACATTTCTTTTCAGAAATCCCCTTTTCTTTTTTTTTTGGTTTGATTTTCTTTTTAAATAGCCAAAACATTTTTAGCTAGTCTGTCTTACAGGGGGAATGAAGGAAAGAAAAGAGAAAAAAAACTTTACCAGTAAGAATCCCTGTGCCTGACCAAAATAACAAAAGTATTCTCTCATTTGAAATTAGTTACATGGGACTGAAATTAAAAGCCATAACTTTATGAACAAAATGTTACAAATAAAACATCAGCCACATTGGTGCAATTAAAATTAATATTATCAAAGAAGTGGTGCTCAATTCAAAGCTATGGATTAACTGGCCAATACACAGCCTTATCCCTCCTTTGCTGGTGTTTAACACAATGCTAGATTTCTGTTTTGCTTTCTCAGAATCAAAATCAAATTATAGTCATTTTGGGGGCAGTGGGGAGATAAACTTCCACAACTACTGTAATCCTGTCTGTCCTTTGCCCACCCACTCAGTAGGCTCAGGCCTCTAACAGACCCTTGAGTAATTTCAGTCCCCCTGTAATTTTATTGAGCCGAAGCATTTGCAGGATTTGACCCTTTGTGAGTCATTTCCATCTACTTCATAAATCCTTATGCGTTGAAAAGACATCCCTTAGCTTCTCTGCATGTTAATATTAAGCCTTGAGCTAAATGGAAATGTGTTCTTCCCAGCACTGTCACAGTTCCATATCTTTAATTTTAAGCAGGTAGACTTTTTTTTTCTCAACTACCATATTGGCTGCTGGGTCTTTTCACACTGTTGTGTTTTTTTTCATACACATCTTCTCTATTACTCTTGCTTTTCTGAATCTTCTGTTGCCAGTTACAGTATGAAAATATCTCTGAGAACAAACTCATGGATTGAGCCAAATTCAAGCAGGCATTTCAGTAATACATTCAAATTTGTTTAATACCTTCAGCCCTCTTTCTAATCCTTAAGTTTAATTAAAGTCATTGCTTTCCATTTACAACCATATACTTAAAATTTCATTCTCCTGAAATAAAAATAATAAGTCTGAATTCCAGTCTGTAAAGCTTTAGAGGATTTGGATATACACAAATATACAGCTTGATAGATGATTTTACAAACATATTCAGATTTAGAATTCAAGGTGTTGATATAATGAGATGTAATCCTGTATAATTATAAACAAAACCAGACCTACTACAAACTTGAATCGTTTGTAACTTTAAGATGAAATTTAGTAGAGGAGGGAGAGGGCAAATACTGAGGAAGTCAGAGAGAACCAAATCACAAGTTCCTTTTTTACTAGATTTATCAGATGAACCTCTCTCTCAGCTTCTATTAAAGGTACTTATCAGTAGTTAATTTACAGGCTTTTTTTTATCCTTTAAACTTCAAACTACTCACTTTTAATGTTCACTTACCATGGTCTTTCAAGAATCTGCTACAGTTCCTGTTCCTTTTTTCAGCAGTTTCAGAGTCAAATTCAGTAGCAAAATTAGATCTTTTATGTTAACCTGAAAACTAAGATCTAAACAGCAAAAACAAGTTAAAAAAAAAAGCTTCCTCCATAAGGTCCTGTGAAGCAAACCCTGAAAACTTAAGTTCTTATTGCAGCACGTGATAAAAACAAACAAACAAACAAACAAACAAAAAAAAACATATTTAAGCACAGAGTTCCAGAGCTTAGGAAATAAATATTAAAGAGAAACTAGCAATCAGTAGAGCTCTAGGACTGATATCCTGATTACATGTACAGCACAGAAGGGCATTCACCAAATGCATTTTGCAGGCAAGGTCCTTATTTACACTCCTGATGTGCATGGTTCTTCCATGTCAGTCTTCCAACTGCTCACATTTTTCTGCCTCAGTAATGTTGCCAGAGATTAAGGCATTCACTTAGAAGTGGAGCCAAGCAGCTTATAGCTCAGGTTTTTATAGTCTGTGAACAAGCCTGCAAGAAGCAAAGCTCTAAGTTGCCACATCATCACTGTGACTCATGCCAGCTGTCAAGTGTCTTTTCTACTTGTTTTGGAGCTCTAGCTTAAGCTAACCTGTTTCACTTGGAATTTGAACAAATTGGAGGTACTTACACAGCAATGTATTGGCCTGGGCTGGGAAGTGACAATTAAGAGCAATGCCTCCAAGCAGAATCTGACATTTGCCACCTCTCACCTAAGATCAATATATGCTGTTCAAGCACTTCTCCACTGAGAGTCAAAGGGGTTGACAGGGGAACAGGTAAAAAAAACTTCACACAGGCAAGTGCCAGATTCATTTGGGACCTGGTGCTCTCAGCTAAGACTCAGACTGGCAGTGTGAAGAGTTTCTTCTTGGTAAAAGGTGTTTCTTTCTACATTAGAATACAACTCTGCTGAAAGTGAGTCGATGACTTGCTACTGATGCTGTTGCTTGCCTGCACTTTAAACCAAAAAGATGCAACCAGAATCCAAAAGAGGACTCACATTCAGCATCACACATAAGTTAAAGACTGTTTCTAGAGAAGATAGCCCTGGTCTAGATGGAAACAGAAAGATTAAAAGCCCAAGAAGCTAATCATGGAACTTGAACAACGCCTAGTTAGTAGCTACTCAGTGTTTCAAAACTTCACTCTTGCCTAGTCTGAAGACCCCATGAAGGGCCTAAGTTGTGGTTACAGCACTCACATGGAGCTGAGGAATTCTGAATTACAGTTCCTCCTTCCAGAATCATTTTTTCACTTATTTCTACCCAGCATGTGTAATAAGAAAAGTTTAAATAGATTAATGAGCAAACATGAAAATTGATTTTGTTCATATCATCAGGTAATTTTATTTTAACTGCAAGTTATTGCACCTCAGTCTTACAATCTCATTCCTTTATAATATAGAGATGACGTAAAGATATTTCAGAATAACACTTTTGAATATCATTCTTTTTTAACACAGTGTAACTATTTCATTAGCAATTTGTTGATTTTTTTTTTTTAAATGGACTACTAAAGACTTATATACCCACAGATAAAAAACAAAGAAAGGAAAGGAAAAGAGATGAATACACCTTTTCATAAACAAATATAAGACCATTGACTTCTAATTTCAGGTTTTTAATGTATACACATTTTATTTAAATAAAAACAAGTGAGATCTGAATTCATACTACTCTGCAGGTGAAAAACTTCATTTATTGATCATTAGCTGACAAAAGTCTTTCATCTATTCTATTCTCTTGGGTTATGTGCCCAGGTAATGGGTGGCATGTGTTTCAACACACTGCTAGCAGTGTAAAACATGAAGTTTTACATCTTTTACATGTAAAGCAGTGTAAATCATGAAGTTGCAATGGAAGTTTTGGTGCTTCATGACCTTCCACAAATCAGAACATACATTGTTTCTCTACTAGATAATTTGTGATGTTGAGCTTTTAGTTGGTAAGATATTAAATCATTTAAACACTGGCATCCATAACATCCTTCTGTTGAGACAGGCAGCACATTTATTTAAACATTAGTTTTGTACAAATTATTACAAGGTCCTTGAAAATATTAAATTCTATATACTCTTTTATTTACAAACAGCTCTCCCTCCAAATTAATGAATTCTTCTTTTGATTTTTTTTTTTTTTTTAACAGGGTCCATTTTTTCCACAAATTTTACTGGGGATATTTAATGGAGAAATATTCCTTGCACCAAGATGATGTTCCACATAGTGGGTTTGTAAGAGTACAGTAGGTAAATCTACACAAGGATGTGGATATCTAAAGGCTCTGCCTGTATGTAACCTGAGAAAATATCTTTATTGATTCATATTGGTTCTGGCTTAGAGTATTGTCATCAATACCTTGCTAATAAAAATAAATTATGTGAACAGACCTGATAAAATTTCAATGAAATATTATTGGCCATGTAATAAATACTAAATAAGTGACTTCATTAGGAAGGAGGGCAGGGCTTTCTGTTGGTTTAGTTAGTTACTTCTATTATTGGACCAGCAGGACAACAGGAAAAATGAGTGTGTCTCTATCTTCAAACAACCACCTGTCATCTCCTGAAAGTCCATGTGTGAGGAGATATCTTCCAAAGCAGAGCTTGTGTAGGAACAGAAAATAGCAGGTGTGGACCTCTCCAAGAGTAACGTGTGTGAATAACCCTACAGCACAGGTAACAAATATCATAAAGAAACTGGGGAATTCAGCAGTGCATCGAAGGCATCAACTCATGGGTTAACACAGCTTCTTTTAATATGTAAATCAGGTTTAAATCTAGTCTGCTGTATTAAGAATTAGATCTGCATCACAAAAAAAAAAATGTAACCTGTACCTGGTTATCAATGCTTGTTTATGTCATGGAGATGGACACAATCTCATTTATTTCAAAAGAAATTCTAGCTGGCCCATGTTCTGTTTTGTAGGTACTTTAACAGGAGGTTATTTGAAATTAATTTCATTTGTTTAATAGTGATCAGTTTTAGAATAAATGAAAATTAAATCCTTAAACATGTTGTTTCAAATTACTTTTTCAGTCATTTTGAGATTTTTGTAGTACAGATCCTGGAGAGTGCACTTCATTGTGCTGCATCAAGGATCCTCAGCCAAACTTTGAACCTTCTTAAGTGAGAAGTCAGTTCATTCTCATTTATTTGAGGATTTCTCTAAAATTCCAACATCACTGTTGTCTCTTGCACGTTTCCAAGAGCCCATGTTAATTGGAAGGTAGACCTTTTATCAAATCACCTTATACAGCCTTTTCCTCCTTCCAATTTTAAAGGGTCATCAGTTGTGGGGATAAAAACAAACAACAAAACAGAACCTAAACCTGCTCTTTTCATTTTTCCTGTAGCTTCTGTTAATCATTTCAAATATATTTTCTTCCACATCTCTCCCAATTCTTTCCCATTCCTTTTCTCCCTATAAAACAAAGGTGCTTTTTTTCCCTTAGTAAGTACTACAGAATGATTTTTTTTTTGTCCACAATATAGGATTTTGTGCTGTTAGAGGTCATGAATTACATATTGAGTTTATGCTCACTCAATAAAGGTTATTTTCTCACTGCTCCTTTACATCTATAAAAGTACCTTTGATCATAAAATTCTCTTTGATCAACTACAGCAAAGTCTTCAGAGGTGTGTTAAAATGTTCACATTGTGTAAAAACCTTACTTTACAGAAAGAAAGTGTCTCTTTTCTGCTCTTTAATAATATTATTACCAGTGAACTTTCTTGTTGATTTTTTTATTAGCAGAACAGTTACCTTAATAATTATTATTTCCTCTACAACATAATACAGTTCTCTCTTATGCCCGATGTGCTATTGGTAATTCCATGCTGCATTCTTACTGAAATCTTTGGTCTCCGTTCACTGTCTCACAGTGTGTGTTCTTAGATATTACTACAAGATACCAATTTTGATACTGACTTCTTCATACAGAAAGAACAAACATCGTTTCAGTCTGAAAAACCTTTTACACCCAAATGACACAAAAAAAAGCACAAAAATAACCCAGAAAGCACCTTGTGTTTCCTCACAGTAGTAGTCTGTATAGAGTCTAGCAAAGAGTGGTTGTACAAAAGCCAACTTCTTGGTTAAACCAGGAACAGCAGTGTTAAAAGTGATATGTTGCTTCAGCTAATGGATGAGGTTTTCCAGTTGCCCCTCTGTGTACCAAGTAGAGAGGCCATGAGCACAATATTCACTTACTGAGAGGTTATGTTGCCCCACAGTAGTTCAGATCAATCAAACCTCCAGTTATGGGATGATCACAGTGAACACTGGAAAAGGCTGAGCTGTTGGCCTCCACAGAGAAGTATGCAATGCATTTTACAATCAGTTTACAATACAGTTTTATGTCAGCCTCATGTTCTTTCAGACTGGTTTTCAGGGAGTCCTACAAGGTTCTGAGTAAAACAGTTCCCTGTGTAAAAAAATTAATATCAAAAACGTGAATGCAAATTTCTAATCTCAGGATGAAAAGGAGATGAATAGAATTAACTACAAAGTTTTCATTCCAGCTATTTTATTTTTTTGTTTATTTTATTACCAGTTCTGTTAGGCATAGCATTCTCCCAAGGACTTACTGATTTATAACGTGCAGAAATTCAAACATTAGTAGACTTTGTATTTATTAAACTTTCTCCTTCTAAAATGGCAATAATTTTGAATTGAATAACACATATTCAAAGCTAAATGCAATGAACATTTCCTAGGGATAATTAAGTCATCAGTCTAGTTATCAAAGACCTAATTAGAAGATCTGCTGCTTTTTTCCCCTCACCTACCCCTGGCTATTTTCAGGTCGAAAAACCTTATTTGCTGTAAAAATTACATTACAGAAAGTAATTGAAAGTACAATGAATCGTGCAGTGAAACTTTCTATCACTTAGGTCAATAACTGGAAACAACTATAACTTTCTCACTAAATGGTTAAAAGTTGAATTCTGCAGTGGTGCTTGGGTCTGTTAAGTTTTTATCTCTCTCTTCCCCATAGTATAGTTGTCTGCCTTCTAACAGTTGCCTTAAATGACATCCTCAGGCAAGTAAGAATCTTCCTTAATGCTTGGAAATTCTAAGCATTGACTGCTTGATGTGAAAGTTAATGATTTATAATCTAGTTTTAAAGTCACTGCAATGTATGAGTTCAAAGACATAAACACAGTATGTGGGTATCTAACTCAAAAAATACTTCAGAGAATAATGTATTTCCTGAAAATGTATAAAGCAAGGATTTTTTCTTTATAGTGGAAGCTTATAAATACACGTATTTTCAAATTATCCAGTAACCAGTGGCAAACTCAGGAACAGAAATGGAATCTTACCAAACCCAGCCTCCTGTCACTGCTTTATGAAGTTTCCATATAGAAAAATAAAACCCAACAAAACAGAACCAAAACTTTGGTTACTAAAATCCAACGTATGTAATGTCTACCACAAAATACTACATCAACACACTTACAAATATACTAATTTCCTTTTTTAATACTGTCACTCTGTGCATGGATTATTATTATTTTTTGTGTTCCCAGTTTTTCAGAAGTAAGGTGGTAACTGTCCACAATGGTGCATGTTTACTTTGTGTGGAAAGAAAGTCTTTCCACTAACGAGCTGATACAGTTCACAATGAGGTGGAAATGTGCCACCCATCACACATACCTGTTTGATAGTCTTATGACACACATGAATCTTTTGAGCTTTGTAGTTCAAGATTAGATTCAGAATATATTAGTTTAAAAATAAGTAGAAGGTGAAGAACTTTGTAGTAACTAGAAATACAAATTCCTTCAGTTTATCTGAGTTAACAGGATGCCCAACATAATTTATTTTGTATTGACACAAACAATTTACACCACATGTGCACTTAGAAAGTCTAGCTAGGACTGCAATACTGCTTGTACAACATAATGACAGTAAAAGAACTTGGAGTAGATTACTTCTGATGGAATTAGTAGGCTAAGTTACATATTTTTGCAAATAACATCTTTTTCTACATGCAAAGCTCCTACCACAGTAATGAAAGAGCAGATCTCAGTCCTCAGCATGCAGTTGGACATATACAGAAGGAGTTGCATAGGCACATTGCATCTACATAGGGTAAACAACACCTAAGCAAGGGAAATTCCAAGATCAGACACTGCCAAAGAAAGGAAAGACTTCTTTGTCCTATACTTTAAAAGCACACCAGAAGTTTAAAATGAGATTCTGAAAATTATCAAAGAAAATGTACGAATCTTCACCTCTACTGAAACCTTTTTAGAGTACTGAATTATGTATAAATCCTAGTTTAATTTTGTCCCCAATTATTATTAATGCTCTTTTCCCTGATTCTTACTACTTTAGTTTTGTGCTATGACACTTTAAATTTGGTAATTGTCTCTTTGATTTAGTTGCTTCCCTGTTATTTAAAGCAAAATTTACAATCTCTTCCTTAAATGAATTCATTAATTTTTCTTTCATCATGTTTTTTTATTTTTTTCAATCACTATTCTTTTCAAACAAAGACATCAGTCTTGCCCTGAAAATATTTGTGTACCACCATCATAGTATAAAATCACAGATTCAGACTTACTAGAACCAGGTTGTTAGTAAAGTTTCCTTATTAGGCATTAGGTTCTTAAACTGATAGGAAGAGGCTAATCTGCACGAAGCTCCAGATATTCTTATCTGCTGTGGAGGTGGAAAGAGGAAGAACAGTACTATGACCTGAACTAACAAGACTGCAGGAAATAGAGGTCAATAGAAACCTATGCCAGGGAAATCGTGACATGTCCTTGTCTCCAGATTTGTGCTTAGAAAATCTTGCAGATACCCTGGGAATTTGCTGTCTTCTACATAAACGATTCTGTATTGTTATTAGGCTACAGCTAGATCACTGGCACCTCCATTTTGAACCACCAGAAAAAAAAAAACAACAGTGTTTATCCAGTCCTTTTAAAGCAACTATAACAATTTCTCCCCCAATCTTGAACCATCTTTGGAAGACAACCTGCAAATCCCACTTGCGTTTTGCAGCTGCTCAAAGGGATCAATGTGGTAAATGTATAACAAAGTCTTGTTACATCTCCTAGACTACTTACAAATTAATTACTTTTATTTGTACAATCACTTTTTTTTTTCTGAAAAAATTTTCTTAAATAACTTTCATGTCTCTACAGATGTTTTATTTCTTCTCTGAAGAAAGCTTGAAATATTTATTTACTCCTTTTTTTCCTGTTATGCTTCTGACTGGAGATTTTAAGCTTTAAAAAGGCAACTTTAGTTCCTATGGGCACACTGCTGATGAAAATCTCCCCTACCTCTCCTCCCTATGTCATCAGACTTTTTTAATTATATGAACACACCTCTTTACAGAGTATATTCTACAGTCCCTCCAAATGCACTAGACAAAACAGATTTTTCTTCAACTTTTTTTATATGAAGTCAATTTATATTCACTTATTTTAGAAGTCGGCATTTTTTTTTAAGAATTTAAAATTTTGTCTTTTTTTTTAATCTTCTGTAACATATAAACACACCTAGAGAGAAGTGTCCAAACCCTTAGAAAAGCTAAGGTTGGGTTTTCCCCCCCACCCCCCATGTAGAATGGTAAAACAGGTCTCGTAAAAAAAAAAAAAAAAGCATATAAAAGGCTAATATGGAATATAATTTTTACATTGATCTGGTTTACTGGGGTGCCTTAGATACCATGAAAAACCTTTCATAAAAAAAAAAAATTACACAATTTTTTTAGATGTTTTAATTTAGAAGATTACAACTGTGGGGTGAGTTTTCCTGCAGTTTGTACAGGGAAGTGCAAACGCAACCCAACTCTAAATCCCTCTCAAGACAGAAAAGACAAATCTGTCTTCCCTTTCTTAGGAGTTCCACTGGTCAGGGTCAGTTTTAATTTCCACTGGAGCCTCGACAACAGTCCTAGAGGCAAAGACTGTCAAAAGGTATGCACTGACTGAGTACAAGCCCAAACTACTACTGCTTTCTGGACAGCAATGCCTTGTGCAATTTTTCTCAAGGTAGAGAAGTGTGCTGCTTTTGACTGTTTCAGTCTTCCCCAGAGGACTTTCTGCAGGACTTTCCTATAATCAGATTTATGTCAGTATAGGGAAATTGGAGAAAGAATATGAAGTATCTCATAGCGAGAGATGCTCGCAAATTAACAATAAATATTTCAATTAAAGATTAGACATGTCATGAAACCACTCAACCAGCACCTTAATAGGATATTACATGGCCTAAATAGAAATGGTTATGGTTTATAGCTATTATCTATGACCTATTTTGCAACTGCTAAGGCAAACTTAATGCCTAGCTACCAATCTATACTGAAAAATTCTAAAATGCTGAGTGCATGCTCTGCACACTCTTCGAACAGAACTTGCGTTGACGTCATTTGGAAATTGGATATAAATCTAGGTCAAGAAGCTAAAATGTAGAACAGAAATCAATAAGAAATGATTGTCTAGCTGTTGAATTTGAGATTTTAAGTGTTCTCATTACAGCAGTATCAAACCATTTCTAGTGCCATCACAGAACAGTCCAATGTTTAAAAACACTGAGACTGGCAGGACTAGCTTGGCAAGCCCTGCTCGCAGCTCCTGTGCCAGCTGCAGCACCACTCACCTTGCCAGCCCACCCCACTCTCTGGAGTGTCCTTCCATCAGCACAGCTGATGCTGTAATCACACAGACATCTGCATTAGGAAAATATATGTATACACACACATATATGTGTGTATGAGTCTGAAAATATCTGCATTCATTCATGTATCTGAATCTGTTCCATTACAGGGTTTAACTTGTGACCACATAGCAGTTCTCCTGGTGTAATATCAGAAGGTGCACAAAAAAGTGGCAGAAGGTGGAAGGATGACCTATGCTTTAAAACCTAGATGTGAAACAGGTAGAGAAGGAAAAAAAAAAAACACACACACCTTGTTTCTCCTATATAATTGATTGATTTCTATTCACTGAACAATTTGATTTCTTATAGGCTTATACTGATAAAACTAAGAAAATTAGACTGAAATTAGTGTATTTACAGGGAATTGATCTGTCCTAGCAAACATACATTTTTTCAGCAAAAAGCAATCCTATAAACTAAGAAATTTGATCTTTATCTGAAGAAAAATATTCTGCTTGGTTTGAGCTTTTCCAGTTTTTCCTGCTATATAATCAGAATATTCAGATTACATAATTTTCTCTGAAATTTCTGACATTATTCTTTACACATGAGTGCCTAGATTAAACATTTTAAAATAGCATACAAGTGGCTTCTTATATGTGCCTAAAACTGAAATACAGCTTTACAGATCAATAGAGATAGCAAAATTATTTCTAGTGGACTTGAGAAGCTTCATGCAAAAGCTTTGTAGCAGCACTGATGAAGTCCTCATAACAACATTGGAAACTCTGTAACATCAGAACACCAGAAAACTCTTGTTTATCCTCTTCCAGTGTAACTAAAATGACGTATCAGAGACATATTGAGAAACTCTAACCACAGAACTGACAAATGTAAAACTTCAACTGTCATAAAAGCAAATTGTCTTCATTTTTTAGACATCTTAATATTTGTAAACAAAGTAGATTATACAAATTTCTAAATTATTATTAATAGAACAGTATGTAAATAGCTGAGGAGATATTTAGGAACTTCTCTATATGCTTTAGGAATTGTTCATTATTGAATTGTACTTTATTATCTGTGAAAAAATACTAATGTATCTATATATGAGAAACTGTATGTAATAAAGGGCTAACAACCTTCAGGGTGTCCATTCACCATAAAAGCAATTTCACACCTAGTCTATTATGTAATGTGCTATGAAAATATTCTTTGCTTCAGGGTATCTTTATATGAGTTTGCACCACACCAAAGTTGTGTTCAGTGCTATATGGATTACCCCTAGAATAACTTTAAAAACGGTGAGATAAGGATGTCTATCTTTTGTTTCACAAACTGGAAGCTAAGGCGGTTAGTGTAAAGGGAAAAAAAAAAGATCATAGTAACTATTTTCTTTAATATCTAGATATTTACCATAATTGCCAATAGGCACTGAAAATATTTGGACTGTTGATTACTTTTATGGTCTGTAAGCTTAGATGGATCTTTCTAAGATTCATGTAACTTAATGAATTAATTTTAAACATTTTATTAAATGTAATCTAAAGAAGAGCGTAGAAGAAAACGTTATTCATTAAACTGACTGAAAAAACATTGTCTGAACTGTTTTTAAACTCTATTTTGTGTCAGCTGGAGAAAAAAAAAAAATCAAATAGCTAATGGACAAGAAATTTCAAGTTCCAATATTGAGTCTAATAGAAAAATATTTTCCCCAAACACTGAAAAAACATTGTCTGAACTGTTTTAAAACTCTGTTTTGTGTCATCTGGAGAAAAAAAAAAAAATCAAATAACTAATGAACAAGAAATTCCAAGTTCCAGTAGCTATTGAGTCTAATAGAAATATTTTCCCCAAATTGATCTCTAAAATCCAGACCGTACCCA
>NW_008583766.1:38521-49800 GCF_000691845.1 Merops nubicus | reverse complement strand
CCTCCCAGCTTAGTGTCATCAGCACTAAGTAGCCTGACATGATGAAGGGTAAGACTTGGCATTTAACAAAAAATAGCTCTTTACTGAATTAAGTAGGTCATAAGGAGGAAACATTTCCTTTGCATTCAGTTTTGTACTTTATTTCTGTATCCTGACAATCCTCACTTGGAAAAATTAAGAACCTGCATAGCCGGGAAGAAGAGAGGAACAAGTGTGTGAGTTTTTAGTCATTAATCCATCTACAGTAAAAATCACATGTGCTCCTCCTACTCCTTTCCCAATCCAGAACTAAAACATGTCAGTTTATAACAATCCTTAGGCAAGTTACTCTGTTTTACATTGCAGTTACAACAAGTGAAGAGGTAGTTGTAGTATCTTAGATTTCCATCCAGCATACACACTCTCAGCGTTATCAAGTGACTCAGGGAAGGAAAAGAAAATTTGTTATATGATGGCACTCTGGGCCACTACCAAGGTTGCTTGGGTTCTTGAACTATACACATCTATACCTTAAGATTCATTTTACAACTTTGTATGTTTTTAAATTAAAAGGAGATTGTAATATACTCCCATATATGAATGTTGGACAGAGAACCCCATGAAAACTGCCATGTAACTTTTGCAATTTCCCTAAGACAAAGGAAAGCAAAGCACTGCATAATGTATGAGTTATATAAGTTATAAATATATAAATATCATGTATATATATATATGCACAACTATATTTAAAACTTCACATAAGGTTATATAAACTGCAGGTTGAGATACACTACATGCCCCAGTTGCTGCTAACATCATCCAGAAGAGACTGGTGAGCTCCCCTGAGCAGTACACGTGTATTTTTCCCCATGTACACATACCCCTTGTGCATCCCTGTTCTCATTTTCCTGCACATCACTGTTGTCCTTTCTGAATGCCTTTCACCTGGTATTCCAACAATCCTGCTGTTGTTTGCTGTCCCCATGACAAAGGGCAGGAGCACATGCACTTTAAGGAATTTTGACCCATATCCATTCTCTCACAAGGATCAACTGAGAGCCCAACTCAGTAGTGGTTTTACTATCAGGTGCCTACATAAATCAGGAAAACTTTTTTTTTTTATTTTTTTTTTTTATCCTCAGCCTCAGAGACAGATGGCTAATAAAGGAACAACTTCCTTTCTGCCAAGCACAGGCTAATATTTAAATGTCTGCAAGATGAGTTGTACTTCTAATCTTCATACACCAAGGGCTGTGCCACACATAAAGGTATATTCAGTGACCATTAATGTCCTGTTGTTTTAGAGTTGCACATAATCTTGTCTAATGTTATAAGGATCAAAGTATGCTACAAGAATCAAACCGGTTATTTTTTGCCTAATTTCAAAATCATAACGGATTATTTTACTCTGCTGCATTTAATTCTAACAAACCTGCAGAAATCACAGCAAAATATGAATATAAATAATTTAAATGTCTGGCTTTTCATTTTCTTTTAGGAGAACTCATGCAACAATTACACCTATTTCTGATGATGGTGCTTTGACTTATTTCTCCTAACACCCAAAACCAAATAAACCCCCTCATAATTCCGAAGAAGGAATCTGACTTGCATTGTTTGCATGTGAGGTGACATTTACCTACCATCTACTTTGACAGAAAAAAATGTGTTCACTTGGTGCCTAAGGTAATTTGACAATACAAAACCCACATAATTAAAAACACTTGAAGATATTTTTGGTGAACATCTTTATTTTTAAAATAGAAGAGCATACCTTTTCAAAAGGCACAACAAATTACCTTTTAAGAACATGTTACTGCTACTATCACAGTACACAAGGAATAGCTCTTCAGTACTTATTTAAGGCAAAAAAAAATATCCTGTATTATTTTCCTAACAGCTGCTAGGTGGATTTTATCAAAATGAAGACTTGTGACTACACCAACGCTGCAGATACAAGTGCCAAGTTATATGGGAAGTTTTATAAATAAGTCAATGGATTTTGAGAGGCCAGGAAAGTATGACAGGATGGCAGAGCCAAGTATATCATAACCATGTCATTTGATTTATTTCTTCAAATTTTAAATGTATTTTAGTGCTGGAATTAGGCCACAGCCTTCCGAAAACAAAGTGTGTACTACATGTAAAATCATTGCATGCTGGTATTGGTAAAATATTTTTAAAATCCAACTACATTGATGAAATAAAAGGTAAAAAAGAAAAAATAAAAGGAAAGAAATTTAGCATTTACCAAATTCTAAAAAATAATTTTTTTTTTTTTACAATGCATTTGGTAAAGATGAATATTCAAGGCAGATGAAAGCAGTTGCTGTTATGCACAAATATTAATCAGGTAAATAACCTTTCACATTGGGCAGACAATCACTAAGTTTTCATTGCCCTTCAGGAAGATAAGGAAGGGCTAACATGCTTTTTCAAAACAGAAGACTTTTTTTAAAACAAAAAATTCTCATTCTAAATTTAGTGGGCCTAATTTTCAATGCAAAGAGAGGAAACTGAAAATAATACAGGGAAGAAAGCTCAAGCTAAACAATAAAATCTTTCAAGTAAGATGATTATTACCATGTAGACTAAATTGCTGAAGTTTCACAAATTCTGTATCATCTGTAAAACAGGATTACATGAACTTCTAAAAATATCCATATATATATAAACACACACATGTATTTATATAAACTTGCAGTCAACCACATGAAGAGTCAGGAAATGCTGGTTGGTATTTTATGACCGACGTTACCAGTGACATCAGGATAGATGAATATAAAGATCCCTTTTGGCCTTATACTCTAGGAAAGAATATGACAGGATATTGAGTAAGAAGCATTTATGCAGCAGTGTTTTTTTAGCTACAAATCTACAGTTGGCTCTATGGGTGGATTTTGTGCTAAAATAATACTAAGCAAGCCAAGGCTCAAAATTCACATGATGAGGCTACACAGATAAACAGAACTGCAACTACTTTTTATAGTATTTTGTAATATTTTTAGTCTCTCCACACCAGGTACTTTTCTTTACATTACTCACAAATGAATATGGAGAAGGTGGTATCTTTTCTTGCCATAAGACAGTATACTGCCAAGGTAATTTTACTGCTCTGTGCTAATTCTGTTAAGCTAATTCTGCAGTCTGTCTGGTGAAGAGGTGTTTACATTCGTAGAGGCATTGTCTGTAAGTGTTTCAGATAATGTGATCTATTGTTCATTTTTAGCTTCAGATGAGAATAGTATTTAGCAACGCAGTGCACAATACTCACTGGAGAAGGGGAGAGAGTGTGTGTCAGAATGAGTGAAAGTCTCTCACTATAAATAAATCAGCAAGATAAATCTGGGTGTCTGTGTCTCAGGTGGAGGCTAATACTCTTGCAGTGACAGCTCCCCCCATTTTTGTCCAAATAGCAAATTCACTCTGGACTAGATAGAGCTTTTCCCTGAAGAAATCATCACTTTATGGAATGATTTCCTATTTAGACAAAGCTGAAAAGGCCAAAGAGGAAAAACTCCTCTAAAATAAGCAGCCCACAGCTGGAGTATTCTCTGATGAGGAAGAATGACAAAGTAAGGTTTAAGTCTGAATCTTCCCTATTGCTGAAAAGCCCAGTTTCTTGTAAAAATATATAACTGTCACATGCCTTTTTTTTTTTTTTTTTAATATATTTCTAAAAACAACAGGAATGCTCATCTGGTAATACAACAAATGCACTTTTAATCTTAAAATTTCATAGAAAAAGGAAACTACTTTCTTTTTTCTATATCTTCTGAGATATTCTTAAGGCATGCAAGAAAATCTAAGACAAAGGAAAAAAAAAGAGGTAGGTTCCTTGTAGAGCTTTTAAGCTTTTTTCAAACTTATTACATGGCCTTTTTGTGTAAAGTAGTAGTTGTTATAATCCTGCTCAACTCTATTCTTACTTAAACACAGGCTCAACTTTGAAATACTCTGCATTGCTGCCCCAGTGTGCACAATTCTCTAAGGCAGATCTACAATCTGACTTTTTAATATCACCCTAATCCTATTTGGTTGACAAGTACACAAGTCATATTCAATCTCACAAACCACCCAGATCTCAGAGACAGATTTAAATTAGACAGATATTTAATGTCTGTGATACTACTTTGAACTTTAATAGATCATTTCCACTTCTATAGATATCCTGTCAAAGACAATAACCTACTTTCTAAGAAATCTTCAAAATCAAAATTCCATTTTTTATTAACATGAAGGATGATTCATCATCCTTCAGAATAAATCATAGGAGGAAATGTAATTTATCCTAACGTGCGGCACTTCATATCTACAAATGTGAAAGCTGCTACAGAACAGACTTATGTATTTGCTCTGTATATCCTTTGTTTTGTTGCAGAGACATCACACTACACAAACACACAAAACCTTGACTTTAAGGCACGTACCTGCAAGGCAGTTTTTTTCTTTCCATGCTCTGCAACAGGAAAATATTTAATGCCCAAATTTGGCCTCCTATGCTGTGAACCAGAACGTACACACTAAGAAAGGGACTTTGGCCAGGACCACAGATGGATAACATCACAGACAATGTTTTCCCCAAACCGGCAAGCAATTTGAAAATGTTTTTTGACAGGTTTCCTTTCTCTAGCTGCCTGACGCTTGGCCTCTTTTTAAAGATATCTCTTTTGTTAAAATTGCCAAGGGTAAATACCTTTTCCTCCCCTCCATGCTGTCAGATTTTAAAGACTGCACCAGCTGTTCTGTAGCCCTGCTACAGCTTTTATTGTCAGCCTAAATCCAGTCACATCAACTTGCCTGTGGGTGATAGCCAAACAGTATCTTGGCCGGGGAAGACAAACCACAGACTCATAGAATGTCTGGGCTGTATGTCTTTGGACCTCCAAAGGCCATCTAGTCCAACCCCCCTGCTATAAGCAGGGACATTTCAAACTAGATCACGCTACTTAAAGCTTCATCCAGCCTGATCTTGAATGTCCCCAAGGATGGGGCCTCCACCACCTCTCTGGGCAACCTATTCCAGGGATCTATCACCCTCATACTGAAGAACTTTTTCCTAATGTCTAATCTAAATCTCCCCTTTTCTAGCTTAAAGCCATTACCCCCCATCCTCTCACTACAAACCACTGTGAACAGTCCCTCCCCTGCTTTCTTGTAGGCCCCTTTCAGGTAGTGGAAGGCTGCTATAAGGTCCTCCTGGAGTCTCCTCTTCTCCAGGCTGAAAATGCTACCTCTGTTTTTTCATGTCTCAGGATGAGTCATCTGAACATCCTTTCCTGTGCTGTAAAAATTGGTCTAGCCCAAAAGCCCTTGTTCACCCCTCTGCTGGTGGAAACGCAGGATGGGAAATGGCCAGCAGCTAGGAGCAAGGACTCACCCATTGCAAATGCCGCTCTGGTTAATGCAAAGATGGTGGCTGATTTAGCCTGTGGACAGCAGTGCAGATTTTGCTGCTCCGGCTCTACCCCTGTCCATATACTTTCTGACAGCACACCCAAATATCACAGCAGTCCTTGGTACACAGTTCTTAACTGATGCTAACAACTCACAGACAAGTTATTCCCCTTCAGGATGAGATTGAGCACCCTTCCACTTGAGTGCAGCCTCCAAACCCGCTCCATAGGAGTAACAATACCAATTTGGGTACAGAGAAGTGCCAGCGTCTGGCCATCAGTCAACAAATGAAGGTGAGGCAAGAAGCACTGTATCATCAAGGATGCAGAAAGAAGAGCCCTGCTGACTTCTTCAGCTTGAGAAATATTAGAATATGGCAAATAGCCGTTGAGACACAACACTTTCACATGTAAAACATTATGCAAACAAAAATGAACTAGTTTTCCCAATACCCAGATGAAGACAGATAATGTTAATCTCACTTTGTAACATCACACAGGCGAGAGAAGAGCTGAAGGCTCTGAAGCAAGTTTAGTTTTCACTCGGGGTTCTGCAGTTCCCAACTGTACATTAATTTCTTGGCAAATTTATTATTTAAGCAGGGAATTCTGTCATCACAGCACCTACAAAACAAGTCAGAACCCAGACAGCCATGTGAATTGTTAAACAAACACATCGTACCTGACACATCACATGTTGAGATGAGTATCAGTTCTCTGCTAAGGTTTGGGGGAAGTGAGCACAAGCATCAAGCTCTAAGCTTTGCCAGCAACTAGTGAGAAACAGAAACACGTTATGGCTGCTTAGAATTACCCAGAGCTCTACAAAATCTCACAAGCCATTAGTATTCCCTCCCTCCTCCTGTTTCAAAGCAAGTTGGGCATCTCCTTTTGGTAGAGGTGGGTGTCATCCTGGTCTTATCCCAGTGCTGTCCTGCTAACACAGGTTTCTCTTGGCAAACAGGGACAAACCATGCCTGATGGCGAAGGTAGCGAAGCCCACCTGCTCCCAGACACAACGTTCTTCTTGTCTGCCTTACCCTGGGGAAAGGAGAAGCTGATGCTGCCTCTGTCTCATTTGGCAGGAGGATAACACGACATAAATTCTGCTTTTTCCTGTCATTCAACTCAGAGGCCAGCAAAGCTCTATGATTCCAGTCAAGCATTACAAGAAAAAAAAAAGATGCCTCTACCAATTACAGCAAAGAATAATATTTGCATTGCTGATCATATGGTCCTTCATTTCAGGTCTCCAGCCTATGAAAAACCTCCATTAGGGAAGCGACTAGAACTAAGCAGACATGAACAGTCATGATTAGGCAAATGCATTAATCCTGGTTAAAGAGGGCTAGTAATAGCAGGACAGTCTATCACTATCCCACTGTTATGCTATTTAGATAGAGACTTAAATCACAGTTCTGTCACACCCAGAGGGACACCGAAAGGTCTAGAGAAGATTAACTAGATGTCTCAAGGGCTTAAGGTAGAGCCTAAGGGTAAGAATCAGAGTATGAGTATCTGCTAAACAGATATAAAATTGTCATAGCAGTGTTGGTTTCAGATACCACAAAGTTGATTTACATTTCCACAGCTAGCCAACAAGAAATAAACATCTTTGTCAGGCACATGGACAGTGGCACTGAGTGCACCCTCAGCAAGTTTGCTGACGACACCAAGCTGTGTGGTACAGCTGGCACGCTGGAGGGAAGGGAGGCCATCCAGAGGGACCTGGACAGGCTGGAGGGGTGGGTACAAGCCAACCTCATGAGGTTCAACAAGGCCAAATGCAAGGTCCTGCATCTGGGTCAAGGCAATCCCAGGCACCAATACAGGCTGGGCAGCAGCCCTGAGGAGAGGGACTTGGGGGTGCTGGTGGATGAGAAGCTCAACATGAGCCAACAGTGTGCACTTGCAGCCCAGAAAGCCAACCAGATCCTGGGCTGCATCAAGAGAAGTGTGGCCAGCAGGTCAAGGGAAGTGATTCTCCCCCTCTACTCTGCTCTGGTGAGGCCCCACCTGGAGTACTGCATCCAGTTCTGGAGCCCCCGTTACAAGAGGGACGTGGACCTGCTGGAGCATGTCCAGAGAAGGGCCACCAGAATGATCCGAGGGCTGGAGCAGCTCTCCTATAAAGACAGTATGAGAGAGTTGGGGCTGTTAAGTCTGGAGAAGAGAAGGCTCCGAGGTGACCTTATTGTGGCCTTCCAGTATTTAGGGAGGCCCACAAGAAAGCTGGGGAGGGACTTTTTAGGATATCGGGTAGTGACAGGACTGGGGGGGGATGGGGCAAAGCTGGAAGTGGGCAGATTCAGGCTGGATGTGAGGAAGAAGTTCTTCCCCATGAGAGTGGTGAGACCCTGGAAGGGGTTGCCCAGGGAGGTGGTTGAGGCCCCATCCCTGGGGGTCTTTAAGGCCAGGCTGGATGAGGCTCTGGGCAGCCTGATCTAGTGGGAGGTGTCCCTGCTCATGGCAGAGGGGTTGGAACTGGGTGATCCTTGTGGTCCCTTCCAACCCTGACAGATTCTGATTCTGTTTTTGCAGAGGACTTAGTAGTGTTGGCTTGATGGTTAGACTTGATGATCTTGGAGGTCTCTTCCAACCTAACGGATTCTCTGATTCTAAATCACAAATAAGCAACCAAAGACAGGTCTTAACACTAGTTTTATTTTATGACTGTAAGACCTCTCTCTCACATATCTGAATGTCACTCTTTCATTTCATTGGTAACAAGGTGATTTACAGATGAGAAATCGAAGTAAGTTTTTCCATCAAAGACAAGTTCTCTCTCAGGCTTCATGTTTCTTCTAGAAACGTGTCTGGACTGCCTACTTGACTGATTTTCTTTTCAGATTTGAGAAAGGTAAGCAACAAATCCTCATGCAGCAGAATGATCAGCACTGTGTAAGATCTTGAAGGGAACTGAAGAATCTAGAGTGAAGTCAAGAGAAGGCCTGTGTTGAGTACTACTGGTATCACTGTACATGCAACACATTATTTGACACTTTTATATGTATATCTGTATACATATATAAATAATATATATGTATATATGTAATCCTGAATCAGAACAGATTTAAGTAACTCACTGTTTGACTTCCATGCAATATCAGCTGAAACAAAACCTGTTGTAACTTTAGTACATATACAGTTGGTGACGCATCAAGGGAAATCTTTAAGATACGAGAATTTCATCATAGATTATAGAGCAGTCGGAATTTCAGGCAGGAACTGGACCATAATTTCTCTCTCCCTACCCTCCCTTGCCCCCCAGAAAAAGCAAAGGCTAATAACTGAAAAAATTTTGGTGCAGTAACTAATACAAAACAAATTAAACAAAAAGAAAAAAAAGTGATGCTCTGCTTGCTTTACTCTTCCTTTCCTTCCGTAAGGAGGTGTTACAAGGAAAGCATTCTGAAGAAAATACACAATCAATTCTGCTGGGCCAAGCAACTACTAAGTTATTAGCTAGTAACTTTAAATTTCAAGATATGTACTGTGCGCTATTTAAGTACGAAAAAGTTGATTTAATAAAAACCAAGGCATTTAAGCACTTTGGTCCAATATTTGAAGAGCCCATTTATAATGGCCCTATTGCTGACATGGTTCTAGAAGAAACGATACCAGTTTGCCCCTTGACAATATTTGGAAAAACAAACAAAAAGCCAACAGCAGATAGCTTGTTTTCCTTTCTACTCTCTAGACTTCTCCTCCTCTGTATCTCGAGCAATCCAACAATGGGTACATTCCTAATGTATGAGATACGCAAAACTTGAGATAGCTCCCAGCATTGTGTACGCATTAAAGATCATAATGATAAAAAACATAATGGAGTATTGTACTAATAGCCACAACTGGCAAAATAATACGATGGGGAATTGTAGCATCTATGTCTGATCAGCAGAGGAGTGGCAGTCTGCTCTATTCAATCCATGCACAGCTCTGCCAGAGAGCAAAAGGGAACAGTGTCCCCACTCTATCTTTCTGAATAGCAATGTTGTGTTACTGTATAAGTGTCAGTCCTCCATGAGATCTTTACCACAGCACTTCCATGCTTATAAAGACTGAAGACTTCCAGACAGAAATATTTTAGGACTGAGAAATCAGCACATTAATCTAAATTCTACTTACATACCAATAGCACGGTACCTGAAGGGTCTCTTTGTAACACATACTCATCCTGTCTCGGCTTGCTGCGACTTACAAGGCTAGAGCCAGGAGCAATAGCTGCAGCAAAAATAGTTTTCACACTTTTAAGGGACAGCCTTTTTTTCTCTTTTGCTCATATCACTGCAAACACCATGAGTTACCTCAGATCATTTAAATAAAAGCAAAAAGCCAGAACAAAATTCTATATTGGTCCATCAAGAACAAACCAGAGATGGCTAAATATTTCTCCAACTTCATTTTTACTTATCTTAGTATAATATACTGAATCTAATGTACATAGATTCCAGTCAAAGTCAAGTTGGCTTTCAATAACTTTAATTTGGCCATTTACAAAACAGATCATATTGAGGGCTGCAGTGGAGGAGCTGGTGCATAGTTGTCACACTCTTCCTTAACCACTGACAATGGGCTAAACAGTCTTGTCTGATTCATTACAGGAGTATTTTATTAGGCAATTTATTAACATGCAGGTTGTCCACACGGTAGACATGGAGGCCTTGGGTTTCAGTCATGCTGAATTCCTGGACTGTAACAGGACTGCCTCTTGCAGTTATTTGGATTGATTCTTATTTCTTCCTTCATTGCCATCAACAAAAGAAACGTAATATTTCCTGTTACTTAATGGGAAAACTGCAGAGTAAATAATTTTTTCAGGGCACTTAAATGTCACCATAGTGAAGCTCATACAAATGGCAGATAAGATACACTTAAAGATACAGACAAGATACAGTTAAAGGACCAAGCTGAACAAACTATTCAAGACCATAAAATAAAAGTTGTAAAAATGGACTAATGATTCCATCTGAATAAAGTTTGACACAAGAACCCAGTGTCACCACAGTAAGTTTACATATGACAGGTTATTGGCAGAGGTTACATCTTTACTATCTATAATAAGTTATATCTTTCCAAACACTGGTAAGAGTCAGTAACATATCCTTCCAAGAAGAAATGGAACATGAGCAGTGGCAGCAAATGTCTGAAGGAACAAGGTGGAGATGAAGAGACATATCTGGCAACTCAGCCTTTCTGCTGCCACTTGAATGTTGCTAAAAAAATGAAATTAAAATATACTCCACATCCAGGCAATAGAGGGACATAGAAAACTCAGCTGTAAATATTAGAATAGTAGAGAACGGTTTTCATGAAGCCTATTGTTTTACATCTTTCTGCATGCTTAAGAAAACACTCCTTTCAAAGCTCATAACAATGCAATATTTTTTTGTAATTGGACAGACAGTGTTTGCCACAATTGAAAGTGTGTTCACCTTCTCTTTTCCCAAGGAACATCAATGTTAAAGCTGGTTGTGACAGCTTGGAGTTTGAGTATTACATGCATTAGAAACTAAGCTGTTTGTATTGGGCTTTTTTTTTTTTTTTTGGTCTGTTTTCTGTAATCAGTAAGGAGTTGCCTGTTCCATTGTCAACCCTCTATATTGTATCAGTAGAGCTCAGAAAAAAAAAAAAATCTGTTGTTTAAAAAAGGTACTATTTCCATGAAGAAAAATAAAAGATAGAAAAGACTACTTCTAAAGTTTCCTGCTTTTCAACATAAACTTACCAAAAGCCAAATTGTTGAAAAAGACTCTTGATTAACAAAAAAACCACAAAAATCACCCAATCCCACATCTGAGCCTCTAATTTTACAAGAGTTTGTGACATGGTATTAAAGTCTTTGAGCATCATGTATCCCAGAAATTATATTCTCACTGATGTTACTATAAGTTTTTCACTGCT
>NW_008583766.1:26248-38507 GCF_000691845.1 Merops nubicus | reverse complement strand
TGAACCATCATTACAAGGTTTCTGGTGTACCTGCACCCATTGGAAAATTCAAGGCTGTAACATTTTCATTACAAATCATCATTAGGGATGAAAAAACACTACTACTACTTTTCTTTCTCTAGCAATATCTGTTTGCTATGATGATGGTTTTTGCTACGTATTACACTTAAGTACAGAATGCTGCTTGATGAACATAACTGACAAGGTGCTCATTATTCCAGGCATGCATTTGTACAATATGGTAATGAAAACCTGTTATGTGATTATAATTATGATACAGGAAAATTAAAATCCATAATACATTACTTTTCTACTTACAAATATGTGCTTGGCTATACTGGGTACTACTGAAAGGCATTTAAGCGTAATGCAATCATTCAGCCCAGTTAACATGGGTTCACAAAGAAGTCCTGTCTACCTAATCTGATGTCCTTCTATAACGTCATCTGCCTAGTGGATGAAGCGAAGGCAGTAGATGTGGTGTTTCTGGATTTCAGTGAAGCTTTTCATATCATCCCTCACAGCATCCTCCTGCAGAAAGGGATGTGGGGGTGCTGGCTGACAGCAGGCTCAATGAGTCAGCAGTGTGCTCTGGCAACCAAGAGGGCAAACCACATCCTGGGGTGCAAACACAGCATAACCAGGCACCAAAAAGAGGTGAGTATCCTCCCGTATTCAACACTGGTACAGTGTCACTTTGAGTGCTGTGTGCAGCCCTGGGCCCCACAATTTCAGAAGGATGTGAAGGTCTTTGAATGTGTCCTGAGGAGAGCACCAAACCTGGTGACAGGCTGGAAGGAATGTCCTATGAGGAGAGGCTAAGGACTTTTGAACTTGTCTGGTTTGCAAAAAGGGGTCACCTCATTGATATCCACAACTTCCTTAGGAGGGGAAGTGGAGAGGGAAGTGCCGAGCTCTTCTCCTTGATATCCAGTGGCAGCACGTGTGGGAACAGTTCAAAGCTGCAAAGGAGGTTTAGACTGGACATAAAGAAGCATTTCTCTACCAAGAGGGTGGGCAAACACTAGAACAGGCTTCCTAAAGAGGTGGTTAATGCCCCAAGCCTCTTGGGGTTTAAGAGGCATTCAGACAATGCTCTTAATATGCTTTAACTTTTGGCCAGCCCTGAAGTGGTCAGGCAGCTGGACTAGGTGATAGTTGTGGGTCTTTCAACTGTTATAGCCTATTCTAGTCTAATGTAAAGTAACAAAAAACAAAGAAACAACCAACTTCTCCCCCAAAATCCCAAATCCAAGCCACTGACAGAAGAGAAAGTGTGGATAATCTTATTAAGGAGATAACTATGCAGCATTGTACTGAAGTGCTGAGTAAAAACCTTTGTGTTTTTTTTGTTTTTTTTTTTTAATTAAACAGGAAAACAGAAAAGTTTACTTGCCAGCATTTCTGTCAAGTACACAGCAACAGTATTTATTTCCACTGCAGCATCAATACTTCTGGGTGAAACCCACTCAGCAGAAACACATGTGATTCCTGCATTTAATATTGTACATTGCTTTTTATGCCTAATAAAAAAAAAAGCAGACTCACCAAGGTACAGAAGATGCATTGGCATTGTGCTATGGTTGTCATCTGCTCCACGGGATATTCACCAAGGCAGAGCTTGCAGGACACTAATGGATCAAGTACCAAGTCCCAGGTGGGCCTATATCTTGCTGTCGTCATTGCAGAGCAGTCTGAAAGAAGGCACAAGAATAAAGATATTTCATCATTTCCTTATATTGGTGCTCAGTACATATCTGTCACTGAAAATCTTGCTGTCAGCTTCTGCCTGTTAGCTCTTTAGTAAAGAAAAACTATAAATGGCAATTGCTAATTTGACAATGTCAACACTTGCAGTACACTGTACATCCCTTGCCTGAGAGAACATTCCCATAGCAAGCAGAAGGAAAAAAATTCCACATAATACACTGACAAAATATAGGAGCGAGCAGCAAATATCCTTAGGTCACAGAGTTTTGTCTGACATTATACAAGCAAAAATCTCATTCCCAATTCCTGTAATTTCCACCACTAGTTACAATCTTTCTCTCACAACATTGATTACTCAATCTAAAATACATTCCTTCACCCCCACAACTCCAGCTACCTAGGAAAGACTCACGAGGTCTTTTATGAACCATCTATTATGTCCCTTTTCCAGATGCTGATGTTACAACATGAAGTCAGATATTTCTGTTCTTAAGAGCATGATAGATCAATCAGTTCACAAAATTTTAGAAACAGCAATGAATATTCTAAGTACATTCAGAGTTTCAGACTGCATTTTTCTCCCAGCCTTGCAATATGCCAAGAGCACAACTTCATTGCAGCAACAACAAACTGGGGCAAGTAAGAACACAAAGTGAGCTACAAAAAGAGGTTATAGGATGCATGTATCACCCTCAAGACAGCAATAGGATAGGATCATGTGGAACATCCTCATCATAGGCTTCAGGGCCCAGAGAGTTGTCAACTGACTAAGCACAAAAAAAAAAAATCTACACATACAGGGTAGAAGGGAAAGGGGAAACACCAAACTAAAAAACCCACACATTTTCTCAAATATCTAGGGTAACAACTCCATATTTACTAATATTGTTTTGCCACTGTGACACTGACTTCCCAAGGCTACTGGGAGGTCCACATTATCTCACCTCCCTCTTGCCCCAAATTAGCTGGTTCCTTACCTTCCCCACACTAGCAGTTACACACTACTCCAACTATGATTGCATGGGGTCTTTTGGGAAAGGATGGAAGGTGGGAGGAGGTGTTTGGTCCCACTTGCAGGAACTGCTTATATCTTAAGTCATATTATCTATGAACTTCCCAAGACCTCTGGAACCAAAACAAATTACTTTAATGCTTATTAGGCTAGGGTTGGGCAGATTCAGTCTCATTAGAAGATGCTCTTTGTAAAGGTACATAAAGAACATCAAAAGAGCAGAGCTTAGTCATACTTATTTCTAGTACAACTGTCAGGGAGGAAAGGGGGAGAGAAAAAGTTTAAACAAGCCCATTTCCAGAAAGGCTCTGGATCTGAGGCTCTGAGAGCCCCCATACAAGCTCCACGCTGTTTCAAAGGAAACAGATGAAACAGTCCCAAGGAACTGCACATGAGTAACGGCTCTATGGCACAAAACAGGACTTGTGCTGTGCAGTCTTTTTTGAGACCTAAACATCAAAGTCTGACATGGTGATATGAAATTCCAAGATTAAGGTTATTAAGACTGCTTCTTCACTTGAGCCAGTTGGTACTACTTTTTCATTTAAAAAAAAAAAGATGAGCAAAACCAACTTTCTTTGGTTCATCTGACATTTGCAGATACACTCATGAAGTATTTGAGGAGCAGTGACCAAACACACTTGAACTTATTCTCATGTTAGTTTGAGTCTTCTTTTCTTGTCCTGCCTAGTTTACTGCACATCTGCTGTGTATAGCATAAGCACATGAAACTACCAGATGATCAATGAAGGGTGATAAATTTATAAATTTAAGTTAAGGATGCACTTGCAGAACACACCAGGCAGATCAAAATTATGGCAAATTTCATGGCAAAGATGTAAAACCTGACAATTCAGACTAAAAACCTGCCAAATATATTGATACAATTCAATCCAGACAAAAAAGGAAATTTAAATATATTAAATGTGGGTCCCAAAGTGATTATAAAGAGGATGATATTAATCTTTCAGCTACAAGGCCTACACTTGTTTTCCGCAGGACTTTCAATACAGGCTGACTAGCATCACCGTGGTAATCCTTTTGCAGTACAACTATACTGCAGTACCACCTCACTGGGAATTATTTCTCCTCTTTGTCCTCTCCTACAAAGCAAAAGTGAATCAAAGTGAAGCTTCTTTCAAGCTGTCATCCAGCAGGCCAGCAGAAATTGGCTGCCCCATACAGTTGGCACGTAATCCATGATGAACTTGGCTATGGTTGTAACAGCAAAACACAAATGCAGCCTCAAATGGTAGCAGAGCTGTTCCTGCTCATCCTTCCTTGCCAACCATCTTCTTTTAATAATGAAATCTTACATTCACAACAAGGTGGAGAAGTAGTAGAATTAAAGCAAGGCATTAAAGCAAGGATCAAGTGGCGTTAAACCAAGGATCAAGATATTTGCCATCTAGTCTTGGAAAATACACAAAAAGCTGTAACATTCCAGTGGAGCATCTCTGCTGGGTATCCCTTAAAAGAAGTCAGAGAATGATGTTTTCCAAAGCACAGACTAGATCTTGCTTCATGATCATCTGGCACACTTTTGCAACTAAATAATCAAGCTTATACACTTTATATACATTAAATACCTTTCAACTTTAAAAAGAAAATAACAAGGAAAAAAAAATAAAAGCAAAAACCACAAAACAAAACCAAACAAACTTGCAAGACAACAACAGAGAAAAAAACACCTCCTGTCAAAAACAGATTAAGACTCCTACTGTTCCAAAGCTGTGGTCTCTTATGGCTCCAGATTGTAT
Organism: Merops nubicus; assembly: GCF_000691845.1. Classification (NCBI taxonomy): domain Eukaryota; kingdom Metazoa; phylum Chordata; class Aves; order Coraciiformes; family Meropidae; genus Merops; species Merops nubicus. The sequence goes on along the minus strand of NW_008583766.1, from coordinate 34,025 downwards.
TCTCATGCTTTCTAGTGAGGTGCCATGCTTCAGGGAGAACGTATAACAGCAAAAAGAAAGAGAAGGCAACTGAAAGGGAGTCTAGAGGAACAAAGCTGAACTAGATTGGGGGTTGGACTAGATGAACCTTGGAGGTCTCTTCCAACACAAACATTCTATGATTCTATGAAAGTGTCAAAAAATATGTACTGATGTGCCCTCATGATGAAGACCATCAGCTACAGAACATTCTGGTAGAAAATTTTGCCTCATGGTTTGGCTATTTACCAGGAGGACCCAAAAAAATACAGAAATACATTTAACTACAGTCCAATCCACCTACTGAACATATCTTAGCCCAATAAATATTTAGTTCATTGGGGATGCACTGCTGATTACCAAACTCAGTACAAATATCAATACTTCACAGGCCCTGATACCGATCTGCCAAACCAGACTTACAGACACAGAAAACTAGAAGTTTGCTGTCAGCTCAGGCTCCAAACTGAGTCGAGGTTGGTCTCATTCACATTTTTTGCGGATTATGGTCTGTATTTAGTTTTAATGAATTTGTAAAAAATATGGTAATACGGCACATTTTCAAGGGCAGCAACGCAAAGCAGGCTAGGAGTAGGAAGCATAGGAAATAGCTTTAGTAACAGCTTATTCTAAGAAGCCTTTTAACTAATAATCAGCAACCTGACTACCTACTATTCTGCATCTATGTGTATATACACACAAACATGTTGCTGTAATATGTTAATATATTTTAAAAATGGCTGTTCTGTGTCCTGGGAGATGAATATGGAAAGGAAACTCATTTTTTCTGCAGAACAGTTAATGAATTAAGTGAATACAAACTGGATTTCTGAACAGTAATCCCTTATTTTTTTGTCCACCTACACAGACTACATTTTCAAGTGAGAACAAATGGCTGACTTGATCTCTGGTAAATCAAGAACAGAGTAACTCTTTCTTTCTAGGCTTCAAGAAGTTGCAAAAAAACAGTGAAACTGAAATACTGTGAAACCTCTGTGAAAGCAACAAATTATACAACTTTCTTCCATGCAAGCCATTCAAGAAACTATAAAACAGTATGATTTTTCTTACTGCACTGTAGTCAAGTATTTTATGGTACTGTACAATCAATCTGCAGTTACACTGTCAACAGTCTACAGATACGTGGCCAGCTATATGTGACAAAAGGGACTAGAAAATATGATTGAATAAAATAGTCATATGCAACATGCTTTAACTGGTGGATCTTTTTCACAAAGCAAGATTCAAAATAGAGCTTTCAACAGAATCTAAATTTTGGCTTTAGATCACGGATGGGTTTAATTTCTAAATGAAAGGATTCAGTCCTCTCTCCTACCAGACAGCTAGTTAATCAGGTACACTTAAATCATCTGCCTTAAGTAGTTATTTTAATCTGAATTAATTCTGAATTCAGAATAATCTGAAATTAAACTGACATGATAGAAAACAGCTCTTTTAGAAGTAAAAGGAAGGGATTTAAATAGCATTTAAAATTGGTTCTCATTCCTGTTGTCCCTCTGTTAAAATAATCCAGGATATTAGAAGAAATCAAAACCATCCACTATAATACAGTTTGATTTTCTATATATAAATATAATTATATGTGTGTATTTATAATCCAGGCTACGCTACTTCTTACATGAAATCAAAGATCTGTCACAGTAACATTTTATACTTTTAATATATTAAATTAACGGTTATACATTATATTCATACATCTAACAATAATACATGAAAATATAAATCTATAAAAAATTCTCTAGATTTTTTTACTTACATGGAAAAAAATGCACATGTTCTCAAGTGGAGTCATCCGCAGAAAGAGTATTACACTGCACTCTGGAGCTGGTACTGCCTGCCACATCTATTAATTGATTTTTTTTTTACTCTGACAAACAATTCTGAGTCTTCCTATGCATTCACAGCTGTACCTCACAGCTTCCAATTCAATAGCTGTTATCTTCAAGACCCCCAAGTCAGCTGTCAGGATGATCAAATTTGGTAGCTGAGGGTGTTCAGCCCTAGACCTGCAACTCAGACTACTCGCTCACCCTTTGTCAGAGATTGAACTTGTTACCATTTTCCTCTGTTCCTAGGCTCTTCCAAGGATCCTCAGAAGGATTATATAGCTAGAGAAATACGTAAGAAGCCTGCATGACATAATTGACCATTTAACAACTACTTTTTGTTGATGTTGCCAGTTCTTATTATGCAACTGTATCACAGATTGATGAAGTCATTTAAAAGTCCCTCTATAAAACAAACTAATTAATCAATTCACCCACTAGGTAGATTTTATGGTGATATAAGTTGACAGGCAGACTTAGTATCTCTCACTTACCAATCCCAGTGAGCTACTGGCATCTATCATTGAATTAACTGTCTGTCTCTGAGTCTTCATTTTCACGGAACTGCTTGGGAGGTAAAGTAGAATAATTCTTCTTGTTAGATGTCAGGCTAACTAACACAGAGAAGACTTGATTTGATGTTTAGGTGTTAAGAGATGACGAACTTAGAGAGGGTTGGTGCCTTCCATTCCTTAGGTTCTTAAATCCTGCCAAATACCTACTTAACTCTTAAACCTCACTCATAAATCTGACCCACAATCAACTGTTCAAGTCTAGCAGATATCAGTCATCCTTTGAATTCCAGACAACCCCAACCAGTTTACTGTCTGGTTTTGTCTTCTAGCAGTATAACAGGCTGTTGTTTTCAGACATAACTCTTAACACATACAAAACTTCAGCTCATACATCATACTGCAGAAAGTCATGTCAACACAGTCCATCATGAGCTCTTCAGACCTGCTCTGTAAGTCCTTACACAGGGTAACCATCACCTCCAAGCTCATCAACTCTTATCTTAAAGCTATTCCAAGACCCAAGCCCAGAAGAGATAAAAGACTATGTAAAAGCTTAGAGCACTGTCAGCAACTTTAATCTCCTGGCCAATATAGTATGTGGGAAACAGGCTCTTCGTAGAGTCAAAATAATTATTTTTATTTATTTTCCTGAGAAAATTTAGCATCATATAAGGCAAAAATAAAGAAGAAAATTCACACAGCTTGTTCTGATTACAGCACAGACCATGAAAGATTTTAAATATTAGAAAAGTAACAGAGCTTCTAGATCTATGGATGTATATGATGATACTGCCATCAAATGCACATGTGGGTAAAAAGGAAAAGATAGAGACAAACAGAGAAAACAAGCAGATTAAGTCTCCAACTTCAAAAGAATACTACAAACAGATGTGCCACAAGTCCATCTTCTGTGCATGCAGAAGTGCCTCAGGGGCAAGATCATTTCATGCAGCCCCAAAAATGCAACCACTGAATAACGTGACACAGCCAAGGACTTTTCTGACCTTGCATTTTCCTGTGTTTGTCACCAGCTCTGGTGCCACTGTGGCTCCTCAAAGCACTGCCTAACAGCAGCAACCTGAAATAACCTGGGTGTGGCTATTACTCAGACCCTGTAGGCAGGGGAGAAAACATTTCAAATAAAAAAAAAAATCACTTTACTCCACATGAAAGAAATTGTCATGCAGAAGGGAAAGAACTGGAAGATTCAAAGGTATGGAGGAAAAAAAAAACTGTAATGTAATTTTAAAAAAAGAGAGATGAGAAGGAAGGCAGAACACAGAAAAAGATGGGAGACATCAGGAGAAAATAGAGGGGAAAAAAAATCTTGGCTGTTCCCATAAGACAAGTGTTTTCCACAACTGAACTGGAATTCCACTGCATTATGTCCTGAACAGCAAGTATCTCCAAAAGGTGACATGAACAACAGGATAGAGATGTGGTAATATTAAGGAATACTGCTCAGAATTCATGTGTCTAAGTGAAATTTTACATTATGAGTCTTGGAGCAGCAGAACAGCTCAGGCAAGAGCTTGGAAATCCCTGCACCATTGCATTTCCTGGCACTGGAATCCCTGATTGTCAGCACAGCCCCTGGGCATTCTCAGCAGCCAAAGAGACAAGGCCTCCAGATAATTTGAAACAGCTAGGTCAAGATCATACACATTTTAAAAGCATCCTCATCCACGCTGAGCAGGAAAATTCCACCCCACCTTGCACTGGAGAAAAGCCTAGACACTGTAGAACAACTCTATCACCTGCATCTGAAACTGGCATGGATGCAACACATTTTGGTCTGGCATGAAAGAGCCTGGCCAGGTCATTTGCTTGCTTCAAGAGTCGTGAATCCATAGATCGTCATTAAAACTCTCATGAACTTTAATGCAATGAACCTTTGAATACTAGGGTCAGCACCAAGGTATCATGTATGGATTATTGTGAGAACCACTATGGAAAACCACAGGTTAAAACATTAACAGCTGAAATGTTTAAGCTCTGCAAGTATGTTAGAGACGGGAAAGTCAGCTGCACACAGTATCTAGGATATAAGAAAGATTTTCTCCATATGAAAATTGACACTCTACCCTTTGTTCCTTTCCTCCAAGCTTCAAACCAGAGTCAAGACTACATGATTGAAATAGTAGTGACACTGAGAACAAGCACAAATTAAACCAGCCTATTGCCATCATGACCAAAAGAAAAAGAGTTCAGGAAGCAAAACCCCAAACCTTCCCTCTCCACTGACAGTTGAATACAACAAAAGCAGGGTAATTTTCAAGAAAGGAGTTGTGATATGAATCATTTCAGCAGGTGATGGCAACAACCAGGTTTCGAATGAAATGGCAACATCCTGTTGACTTGCCTTTCTTGGCTATCAGGAGACAAAATCAGAAACAGTCAAACTCATTTTCTTAGCTGTTTTCAGATTTGGCTTCTACCAGAGGAAAGCTGATGGCCACTGCGTTTTCAGATTCCCAGAGTATTCTGCACCTTGTGGTCACCACCTTTGTGAACAGAACTCATGCTCAAAATCATGGGTGCACCAAGGCTACACATCCAGGCTCATCAGCCAAGGCAGGGAGCTTAGAACAGTTAAGTCCTACTGCGAATTAACATGACTAAGAAGACATTTTCATGTTTTCCAGCGATAAACTCCCATTGTAACAAATGGTCTGTAGGTGCTCACTTTATGATGTGCTGATTATTTCGGCAGATCTGTTGGCCATACCAACTAGAGCCCTACTGCTGGCTACAGGTAACCCCGTAGGCACCTGAATTTAAGCTACCTTAAACCTTAGGCTTGCTTCCACCCATATGCTTTACCCTCTTGCTGATTCTAACTGTTCTGCAATGAAAGGAGACCAGGGTGAATCTTGACAGAGTTCCAACATCTGTAAGAAGTCTTAAAGTGAGACTGGATGAATCCAACCTAAAAGAGACTGCTCTTAACCAAAGCCAACTGTAACCTGAGCATGCAACTTGCAGCTGCAGCAACCCCAGAACTGTACCTGGCAGTGAGAAGTCACTCAAGACTGAATTATATGCTAGCTTGTGAAGGCCACAGTAACAAGGGCACAGAAAATTCTACTACACTCCAGGGTAATATCTTATTTTATTATTTTCCAGAAATTCATAAACCACCCAGTCAAAAACAACTGCTTTGCTATGCCTTTCCTCACATCCCTTATATTTTCCTGGTTTTATTTTCTCTGCCCTAACTCTTCACCACTCCACCCTTTTCTTGCTTCCTCCTATTCTTTCCCTCCTATCTGATTACAAGGAACTGATGAATTACTGCCCTCTGAGCTGCCTCCACAATATAAATCAGTAAGAAGGAACAGTTTGAAACTTTAACATACCACAGAGTTTTTCCCTCTCCACAGTTGACTGTCTCAGAAAAGTAAGAGCTATGCTTACACAAAGCCCAAATAAGACCAAGCTAGAACTCTGTAGGTATTTTCTTTAGGGGGGGAGAAAAGCCTTGGAAGTTTACCACTAGAAACCACATTTAAAGCTATACAAAATTATTGGAGAAAATGCAAAGAACAACAAGGGGAGATAAGCCCTAATTCTGACTGAGACACTTAAAGCAATTCTCTCATTTCTGCCTGTCAAAAGGAAATTAAAATTCTTTTTCCTTGCAACTATGGCAAAATGCACGCTTTGTGCACTGCCCAGTGCTGTACTTCCATTACACTTTACAAGCCTCAAATGAAGGACCAAAACACATGGGATTAAAAACAAAAACAAAACAAAACAACCACACACCACAAGCCCTCTGACTTGTCCAAACCAACTTGACTGTTGAACACCAACAGCAGAGCTCAGGTTTTAACAGTTTGTATCTTAGCTGTAAAACAACACATGCACAAGTACCATCCCTTCATCTGCTACACTTGAACTGCAAAGCAGATATGCTGGTAGCTGAACACAGCATTCTGAGTGGAGTGAATGGTTAACTTACCCACAGCTCTCATTGTTCCTGTGACTCAATAACAATCACCAAATTCCAGGCAGCTATTTGTAAGAGACAGCACTTTTCACCGCTCCCAGCGCAGACAGTGAGTTCCCAGTCTCATGCCCCAGATCCGCCCCTGAGAGATTAGCAAAAAGTTCACCTGTTTTCTGAAGAGTTATCTTCCACTAACAATATTAAGAGGGAGAAGAACCAACAGAGCATGTATAGTCAGCAGTGCTAGGAAGAAAATACTGCTCAAGTACAATAAAAGTGAAAGACTTTTTGTAGAAAGAGTAAAGCTTCATAGAAACACTTTGTGCAGTAATTACAGTCAGCAAGAAAATTACTTCTACTTCTTCCAAAAACATGTCTAAAACCAGCAAATCTAGCTAGAAACTGGACTTTTCCACAGGAATAACAGCTTCTATTATAGCATATTGCACCGTGCATCAGCTATGACCCAGAACTGCACTCCTACTCTGCAGAGGACAGAAAAGTACAGTGAATATGAATTATATGTCAAGGTATACAAACTTATTCACCATGCTGGTGTGACACACTGGGCTAATCATAAGGAAGAACTTAGGATGGGATTTAGACTACCTGAACACTCACCCTATTGTTGATAACTTAAAAAACTGGTTCTTTAGGGACGTGCCTACATTCCCCACTCCATGAGAACAAGGAAAGTGATTTTGAAGGCCTTCAGAGGGACATTGTGTGTCTATTACCAGGCAACGTGGTATTAGACACACAACAGGAAAAAAAGACAAAAGGAAGAAAAAAAAACCACCACCACATCTTTCTGGAAGAATTCCATCTCCTAATAATAAATAAAATTACTTGGGCTGTGCAACGGGATGAATTATAAATCAGCAAGATAACTCCCCCCTGCCCCCAACACTAAGAAAACTTTGATACAACCTGCTCCACACATCCTGCAAACAGGATCTAGCCTGATCAACAGTACTAGCTACCCACTGCTTCTCATAATACTAGTAGCAAATTTAGAAATGGGTAACAGAAGAAAAAATTTGAGAATTCCTGCAACTGTCACCAAATAATTGACTTTCATATCATCTGATGCTTCATATGATAAAAATTACACCTAGCAGCCAGGACATTTTAGAACAAACATCTGGCCTTACAAACTTGATGACTCTGGATGCAATTCTCCCTGTGCATTACTCAAATCCAACTGCTTATTTCCCTGCATGCTCCTAAAGCTTCATCTTTTTATCTCCTTTCCTATACATAACACCGTTGCTCTGTTTTCCTCCTGCTTGAAGCAATCCGCAATTTTTTTTATCAGATCTTCTGCAGCACAATCCAGTTCTTCCGTCTCACCTCCACTGCACAGTGTCCAAGGGAGGATAGCCCAGGTTTAGCCAAACAGGAGAGGTCACAGTGTCCTACTGGGAAACTGGCTTGGAACAATT
>NW_008583766.1:0-26217 GCF_000691845.1 Merops nubicus | reverse complement strand
GTTTGCTTTTTTTTAAGCACAATGTTGTATGATTTAAATATATTATGGTCTATGTTAATATCTCAGCCACACTAGCTTAATGAGTAAAGTGCTGTTTGCTCCCAAGTTTCATTTTGCACATGACAGAACACATGTTCCAACTACATGTCTCCATGTCCTGATGTGACATTCAACCAGCACATGCCTGGGCACAGACCTGTCACTCACTTGGGCTAGGGAACTTACAGATTCTTAACATGTATTAACACTTTGAATACAGGCAGATATTTAATTTCATCTTGTTTCTTCCTCCCTTCCTATTGGTGGGACAGCCAAGTAATTTAGCACATGCCTTTATTATCTTCAATAAACACAATCAAGAGAAATTTATTTTGTCAGTGTGAACCACTAATACTGCACACACCAAAAAAAGGATGATCCAGTGATTACAACATCATCTGAGTTAAAAGAAACTACTGATAACCTCTTCCACCTTGAACACTGCATAACTGAGCAGCTCATGCAGTTTAGTCATGCCTCAGACAGACAGATCGACTGGTACCCACCACATCACATGGGCTGGGGGGTGGACAAGCAGCGCATCAGCTGCCTGAGTGTGTATTTTCCCTCTGTTCTTCTGCAGGGTGAGAATCAGCATTTACAGTATTTTCAGAGGTGCAATGTATTAGTCTCAACATCAGCCCTAGCTCTAATCCCGCACAATAATATTACTGTTGCATAGTAATGCTTCCTGATTTGTTTCTCTATATTTAACAACATTTTCAGGATAACACACATACATAGCACGCATACCTGTTTACTGCAGAAATCAGCAGCACTGTAGCACCCATCAGCACGTGACAGAGACCTTGCATAACGCCTCTGCAACAGCCATGGCAGAGAGACTGAAAATGAAGCACTGAAGGCATGCAGAGACAGCAGAAAGCACACGAGGAAAAAGGGAGGAGGGCACAATGACCACAGCGAATCGCTCCCTTCAGGGCTCCCCACACTCCCGCGGCCTAGATAACACGTACAGATACGTTACAGACCTTTGGATTCGGGAATGCATGCACAGGAATCCTGCTGGGATCTTCTCCATGCCACTTCGTACACTTGAGCACAGCTTTTAAAAATCAGTAGGTATCGGGCCTCGGTTCATTACTTCAAGTTTCCATTTAGTTTTCTCCTTTTAGTCATTGTTTTAGTAAATTAGAGATGTTTTTGGAGCTTGAACAACCGTTGTTCTTAAGGTTTTGTAATAAGGAAAGAAAAAACTACTGGAAGTTCTAAATTTTTAAATGGCTTTTCCTGCCAATTAATTATAGAATCGTAGAAGGTCTGGGCTGGAAGGGACTCCAAAGGTCATCTAGTCCAACCCTCCCACCACAAGCAGGGCCATCTCCAACTAGATCAAGCTACTCAGAGCTTCATCTAGCCTGATCTTGAATGTGCCCAGGGATGGGGCCTCCACCACCTGCCTGGGAAACCTATTCCAGTGGTCTGTCACCCTCATACTGAAGAACTTTTTCCTAATGTCTAACTAATTCATTTAATAATGATTTAATAATAATTTAATAATACTAATTCATTTAGTAAGTGTGTATTAAGGTAATTAGGAAAATTTGTGGGTTTTAATCTTTAATATTATGGAATAGGTTTTGCTTTTGAAATACCCAAACAGAACAGATGTTGAAAATTATTAAAGAAAAATATCCACTTGGTATAGAATATGCTATCAAAAAACATTTAATAAAGCTTTTCTAATATACCAGCATAGCTGATTTGAAATAAATGCAATAAAAATTTAGGTAAAATAAAAATAAAACAGAAGGTTGCCTTACATGTCATTATCTCTTGCTAGAAAAAGTGAAGGAACTTAAATCAATCCCTCATACATATTCACATAATTCATCCTGCTAAGATGGAACACCTCAGGTAACAATGAAGCAATGCAAAAATGCCCAGTGTGATTAGAGTACTTGACCTTGATATAGATTTGATATGTAATTAAAGTGACAGCCTACTTGCAAGATAAGGGGCAATGCAAAATATTAGCAGGCAACTCTTAGAACTCGTAGACCACATTAATGCCTGATGAACACCCACATTGGCTCAGTTTGGGTGGGCATGGGTGTGCATGGGTCCCCATGCTGCACATTCAGGGAAGCAGTTTTTGTTTGTAGTTCTGTACATGTCACCTGCCCTCTGCTTGCTCTCCAACTCCTACCTGCTCGTGGGCATGGGGCAGGAAGGCAACTGAAATGCAACCCTCCTTGCAAACTTCTTGTGGGTTGCAGTGCTGTTTACTAGCAGAGAGCATTCTGTGCAGAGACAGAAAACAGGTACTTAAGTCTTCACAGTTTCCCAGCAGAGAGATCTGACACATAGCATAAAGTGAGGGAAATTTGCATATGCTTATTCTAGCAGGGAGGAAAACATTTCTAGGGCAGCTTAAGTTTGTGGTTATCATTCTAGGGGTTTATAAAGAAGGGCTTTAAAAACAAATCAAATGACAAGCTTTATTCAGTGAGGCTTGACGATTTTTAAAGGAAGTTAACATTAGTAAGTACAATAACTTATTCTTCTAAAGCAGGAAACAAAATAAAGCAGCAACATATTTAAAACATTGATATACAAAATATATTCCCTAAGGACCTTCATTGCTCCTTCCACAACTCCAAGTGATCACTCCATTATCTTAAAAGGTGACTAATTTTAGTACTACAAAAAAAGCTAACAGCCCTTTGAAGTCGTGCTTCTCCCTATGTAAAATACCAACATCAAGCCTCTCACCTTGGACATCAGCTATGGTTAAAACATCTTTTTCAGGAGCTTGACAGATACTCATATGTTTGTGCTAGACTGTTGCAGCAGCCTATTTACTAACAGGAATCAAACTACCTTAAACACTAGGTCATTTGTTGTTCCTATAAGATCACAGAATCATTAAGGTTGGAAAAGACCTCCAAGGTCATCAAGTCCAACCAGCAACCTAATTTTATGACCACTAAACCATGTCCTGATGTGCCACATCTACATGTTTTTTGAACATCTCCAGAGACAGTGACTCCACCGCCTCCCTGGGCAGCCTGTTACAATGCCTCACCACTCTTGCAGGAAACTCTTCCTAATAATGAATCTAAACCTTCCCAGTACAACTTAAGCCCTCTTCCTCTCATTCTATCGCTACTTACTTGGGAGAAGAGACCATCACCCACCTCACTACAACCTCCTTTCAGGTAGTTGTAGGGAGCAATAAGGTCTCCCCTCAGCCTCCTCCAGACTAAAGAACCTCAGTTCCCTCAGCTGCTCCCCAGAAGAGACATTCCCCAGAACCCTCAGCAGATTTGTTCCCCTTCTCTGGACCCATTCCAGCACCTCAATGCCTTTCTTACACTGTGGTGCCCAAGGTACCCAGAATAGGGTCAGTATCACTCCCAAACTGCAAACTCCTCTCTAGGAAAAAAAATTTACCACTTTCTCTATGTTTTCATAGTGCATACTGCAGTGGACCACAGGTTTCAGGAATTAAATTTATAAAACAAATCAACTAATATTAAAACCCTTGGTACTAAATTCTCTGCCTCAGAAAATGTAACCAAATTTAGTGGACAACCACTTTTTTCTAGAGCCATCTAGGTGTCAGGAAGTATCCTGAAACAGTATTTGAGCAGTTCTGACTCCTGTAGCTTCATCCCTTTTGTATGCACCCTAAAAAAGCCGAAGCAATCACAATGACCATTTAACATTATTTCAGTGTTAAAAAATAAAGCAGAAAATACTTAGTAAAATAAAATTCTACTAAAAAAGTTCCTGAATAGGAAAGTTATTGAATTAAAAAATGGTAGTTAAAGAGATGCTACATTTTCCAGAGGCCACATGTTGAACATTTCAGATAGTAGGAATGTTTCCAAGCTCAACTGGTGCTTTCCCAAAGCAAACATGACAAACCACAGAAGCCTGCCCTCTTTTCAGCTTCTGGGAAGATCACAGATGAGGTCCTTCATTATGGTCCCAGTCAAATAACATGGTGCACACACACATCACCCACCCAGCTCTTGAGACATACTCCCCTGTTTAAAGGGAATCCACTGTACTAAGAAATTAATCTTTCTCTAAGTTCTGTAATTGTTACTTTCTTGTATTTACTTTAATGGTCACCATGGTGTTTTAAGTTAGAGACCATGAAAAAGCAGCCATAGTGGTCTGACATACCAGTTTAAAATAGAGATGTTTAGAAAGGAATTGCTCCAGAGGTTCTAAACTAAACAACGTGGATTGCAGCCCACTGCTTAAAATTGGCTTTTGTGGTTTGTTTTTAGATATTCCTAGTAACAAACTCAATCTGATTGCTTTCTCTTGGTTGACTTTACGGTACCTAGCAATCTAGGAGGCAAATAATAGAAATTGCATTTAAAATACAGCTATTAATGTCCCTAAAGATAGTCTATTACATGAGTAAGCTATGTCACAGGCCTGAAGCCATCCCCTAGATTTCTTTTTTTTCCCTCCAAAGGATAATAAGTGCTTGGCTAGTAGCTAAGAGCTCTACATGCTTTTAGGATGAAATAGTTTGTCAATATGAAAACTAGACAGGAAGAAAGAACTTTCAGAGGGAAAGAACTGAACCCTGGAATGTCTTTGAATTCCTATTCTATATTTAATGAAAAGAACACCCCAAAGAACAAATGTTTAACCATCAAAGGTATCCCACATTTCTGAAATCCTTGGTTAATCTACATTGTCTACTAATACAGTATTTTCTCCTAGTTAATTGGCAAAGGCAGCCCTTCAGTTTCTTTCCAGCAGGAACCCAATTAAATAGATTCAAGAGCAAAGTAGTGCTACTTAGAAAACAAACAAGAGGGAGGAGCACAGTAGCTGGCTGCTGCTTCTCCAAAAGAGCTGGAACAAGACATTTCTCTAAAAAAAAAAAAAAGACACAAGGACAGCACATCTCCTTTACACTGGTCAGCACAAACAGGAGCAAGAACATTGCAACTTCAATAAAGGTGCTTGGTGGCCCTCAGAACTCACTTAGATGAGAAAGGCCAGAGCAGCGTAGGAAGACCCCCACAATGCAACAGAAGACAGGAAAGTCAAGGTTTCTTTCACCTATACCAAATTCTGTCCTAAATGGAGAATAGGGAGGATTTTGCAGCAGACATACTGCACCAACTATAAGCCAAGGCAATACTACATAAGCTTTAAGCCTCTGAAGTATATAATAGCTTATGTCATGCAGTTGAGTAAATGGGGGCTTTGGGAATATGACTGACAAACGAACTAGGTCAGTAACTACCAGCCCATTTATAATCTATCCATACTTTAACAGAAGAAAAATCCCAAACCCCACTAACGAAGGTCTACAGAAGACAGTGGAAATGAGAAGGACCTGCAGACCAAGAAACATCCAAATACAGTACTTAAAAACGTATAACATAAGCTGACCGCATAGGCCTTCTATGTTGTTAGTATACAAATAAAAGTAACTAATCATTTGTAAAAATGTCTGATAAAAACAAAATCTGTATACTACAAAAAAAAAATAAAAAATCACAACGCAATATAAAAAGGAACCAATCGTGGTCACAGAAAAACAGTACTAGAACAAGAATTCAGGCTGCTGGGCAAAGACCTCTCCCCCCATATGCTGGTCACACCACCTCTTGCAGTTGGGCACAACACTTCAATACTGAGTGACAAACTGGGCTTAACTTCTAACCATAGATCTGAATCACTTGAGTTGAGGATGCACCAGTACCTGCTCTAGTAACCTGAAATAACAGTCTTGGGTTCCTGCAGTGCCAGCAGTGGTCAGGAGACTTTGCAGATGGAAAAAGCAGGCAAAGTGCTGTGTAGTGCATAAGGCAATATAATTATCATCTGTCACAGTTTGTACTCTCCTGCCTTCTCTACTAATACTCAAAATTAAATGTTTTCTTCTGGGGATATTGGCTTTATGTTTTGGTCAAAGACAGCATGATTGAAAAGTGAGTGTTGTGCTTGGAACAGCTTTGGGAGGCCTCCAAGTTTCTGGAGAAGTTTCTTCCACAGCCTCTAAGAAAAGTACTTGGCTTGTGCAGCTCAGCTTGTGCCTGTGACAGACAGACCAGCTACCAACCTGCTTCCTCATCAGCCCTATGCTCTAGTCTTTAGAGAAATGGGAACCTCAAAATTATGACAGAGAAATTAAAAAGACTACTGATTAATATGGCAAGCTGTAAATTCAGTCTTTTAACATGGTGACAAAGGAAAGGAGCAAAGCTGACAGATCCACTCTTAGGCAGCCTCATTCTCACTAGTAGTTCTTATCCTGCAGGATGGTTTCAAGCCAACCTGCAGATTTTATAGGAAAGTAAGACTGGGTTGAGACATGCACAGAGCAAGAAAATTAAGGAAAAAAAAAGAAGGAAGAGCTTGATTTAGAGTCATTTGGCATAGGAGGAAGATTCAGTAATAGTGAGATGACAGCAAACACAGAGCTATTGGTCCCTCATGGGATCCATATACCAACAGGAGAATGAAAAACTGATTAGAGATAAAATTAGAAGCTGCCCTGTAATGTCTGAATCTAGGAAGAGTCAAGGAAATCCCTCAGGTACTGCTGTAATTAATTTGTGTAAATTGCATTCAAAAGAAGTAGAAAAAGTGGATGTACTGCTTGTGAAAGCTCAGGAACTGAGTTTGTTATGCAGCAGCAAGGTCCTTTTGCACAAGACAGGCTATTGCTTCAAGTACTGGTATGCAGTGGTTGCCTAACTCTTCTCTATGAAGGTCAAAATACACAACAGCAGACAAGTGTCTTGACTTTACTTCAGACATTGCCAGTACATTCCAGCACATTTAAGTACTGGAATTCTACTGCTTTTCCCTGTTGCTTTGAGCATCTGCAGTAGTCAGTGTCCCCTGTTCCCTTCTCACTTGGTGAACAGGAGGAAAACAAAACAACAAAAATCATTCCAGACTCCACTGACTCTTGACCCTTTTAACAGAAAACTGGACAGCTATACAGAACCTGGAACAAACTATTCAAAAAGCCAATTTCACATAAACCTAGAATCTGTTCAAAAAGTAAACATCTGCAGGCAAATTTCAGTTCTACAAATTGCAAAAGAAGGGGAGAAATAACTCCCATTCAGGTTTTGGTGTATGGTACAATCCCAAAGCATCTTACTCAATCTGAACCTAATAGAAACTAATACTAGGTTTAAAAAAAAGAAAAAACAAAAAACCAAAAAAACAAAACACACACAAAGCAACCCAGCAACAACAAAACAAGAGGAAAGCCCTCCAGTATTTGGGATAAAGCCTCAGAAACACAACCTGCACCTACTTATTTCAACAGGATGTTAAGTTCCTCTATAGTAATAATGATACATTCAGAACTAAAACTTTAAAGAGCAGCCCTTGCCACTTCATATTGCTCTAAGCAAGCCACCCAATGGCACACAACCAACCAACCAAGGCTCTAGAATAAGCCGATAGAATTTACTCCTTAAAATGTTGCTTATTAAAAAAAAGAGAAGTAATTTCCCACCTTTAAGCTTTTCTTTGCTATTGTGGGAGATTATTAACCATACAGGTTTAACTCTATATCCATCTCATTAACTACAATTAAAACAAACCTTTACTTTGCAGCTGTCACCACAGAATAAGTCTGTCACCTCTGCAGTGCAGTTCTTCCCTCTTGTCACAATTTGACAAAAAAAAAACACTACAAGTTTTGTAGGCATGTTATATTTACACCTTTACTAAATTTCATTTTAGCTATCAGAAGTTTTGTATATTGGAGTGAGACATGCTATGCCTTTGGTTACTGCTACAAGTCATAACATAATAATAATAATGGGAATTATGCATGTGTTACTAGAGCTAGATCATCTACTGTGCATTAAATTATGGTACACTGACTCAGTTCTAGAGGTCTCAGCTACCATTAGGGTTACAGACAGCTACTTAGAAAACATTCTCTTTATCTGAAGCAAAGCCAAAATATTTTGATTGCTTCCTTCCACAGCAAAATGAAACACTAACTATTTTAAGCTTATAAACAATGAGACTGAAATAAACAACTCCATAAGAAAGACCCACAATTTCAAGCCAACAGTAGATCATTAGAGAAGAATTTTTGCCTTTTACTGGCAAACTCCAGCTTTCCCCATCTGCTCCCTTCTCTCCCTACTAATGAGCAGGATCAGGCTACGGCTATGAAAGCATCTCTAAACAGGACACGATGCAAAAGCTTCCGGATGCTTAGGAAAGATCAGCGAGTTCTGGGACTATGTTCACGGTCACACTGACATGAGTGGTGGGCTCTTGCCTGCTGGACAAGCAAAATCAGAGAGCAACACTTCTCTGCTTTGTATTAATCGTCTGAACTATGTATGGTATGTTCTTGTTCATTACACAAATACCTCATGATCATCCCTATGCCACAAATATTTTCCAATACAGACCTCTGCCAGGACGTGCTCCATTTCAGTAACCCTCCAGAGCCATTTCACTGACATAGGGCTGGCAGGCAGCAGAAAATTCAAATACTCAAGGCACATTTCAGCAATGTATCTGTACAATATGCCAGAGCTGCTCTCACACTGATCACAGAAGTCCACAAAAGACTGTACAAATCCACAATTATCTCTCATTTTCCAAAACAATTACACTAAACTGAAGTTTCTGCTTAAGAAAAAAGACAGACCAGCTCTGCATGCTTTTCTGGGAGACTGGATGCAGGTCCCGAGAGTACTTTATGCACGCTTTTTCCCTTGCATTTCCAAAAAAGGGATATAGAGCCTGGAGAGATCTGAGGATCTTTAGAAACTTCAGCAGAAGACCAAACAAACAGGGAGGTGAAAACAAGCTGCACTGCTGACAAGAACATAGTGGGGAATGGGTGCTACCCCTAAAGGCACAGGACTCTCAGGGAGAAGGATGGAGAGCTGATCATGGGGAAAGAGCCCAATAGACCTTGGCTTATTTAGCTTCAAACATGGAGATCCAGAAGTAGTATGGTCACTCCCTGAATACACATTATGCACAGTACTATGCATCACACAATGGGAGATGAATTATTAAAGCCAGAAGGACATAACTGACCACAAGGACAGACATGTATGAAGTTGTCATTGTCCATTTAGAATCTTGAAGAAAGTTTCAATAATAAGTATCGGAGATTCATTATATGTTTCTGTTACAGCTTTCCAAAAGTAGTGAGAGGAGCAATTCTGATCACTTGTAAGCTGAAGATTTATGAAAGCAACTACACTATCCACAGCCCAAACTGTGAGAGAACCGAAAAATCCTTTCCACTTTTCTGTATTTAGATTTTTTTAAATCAGCTAATTAAGACAAAAAAGAAGCAGTGAAACTGTAGGAATATGGAAAACAATATCAGATATTTTGATTTTAAGTTTAATTTCTCTTCTTTTTTTCCCCATTTTTTTTTCTGCTAATAAAAAAGATGTGGCAAAAGAAATTTCCACTTAGTACTAAAAAAGTGAGCAGAAAAGCATAGAGCTTAGTAACAGTACTTTACACTAAGACATGTTACTCAAGCTGAGAATAAAGTTTCAGTGTAACAAGGTGTAATACTTAAATTCAAGCCACTGAATACATGATTGTTTTCTTCATGAGAGGTTTTCCCTGTTATCAGAAAAGTCAAGCAAGAACATTATTACACTTTGATAATTAAGCCAAGAACATGAGTCTCAAAGGAAAGGAAAAAAGGATTAAAACCTGCCAGTCTGTACATATATGACTCTTCAATACTATTTCCAGACAACGTATCATGCAAAAGTGGCATTCCTTGAGAAAATGGAAAGCTATTGGAAGCAAATGACAAGCTTGGGCAAATGAAGAATCTACAAATGTCATGATTTCTGCATATAGCCATGTATTAGAGTAAGCATAACGAAGCACTTTCAGCTGCAGTGATATTTACAGGACGATCTTTTCCAAACCACAGAGAAACTGATAAACTTTAATTATTTAAATAGAATTTTACTCCCTTCTAGAGGGCAGCAAGATAAATATGTGCTACTTTTTTTTAATTTTCTATGGACTACATATAGATCTATATATATCTATACAGGTCACAAAGGAAATATTTTTTATTATCTCACTTCTGTATTTGGAATATAGATTTACTGCTGTTTAAAACTGAAAATGTAGTAGTGTGGAACATTAAACTGAAGCCTAGTGAACCCAAGTTAGGCAGTACTGTAGAACTGTGCTTCAAACAGCTACTGAACTGCACCAAAACAAGTCTTTCTCTATGCACCTTGGACTTTGTTAGGAAGTTAACTAGAACGCAAATTTTGTTGTTTTCCTACATTTGATTGTTAAATGAAGCAACCCTTTCTATTCTAGAGCTGCATCATTAAAAGCAAACTGGCAAATTCCCTCCTCTGTGGTCATTTGGGCTATGTGGTTTTGATTTTTATAGAGGAATGCAGCAGCAATTCCAACGACTATAAAACCCATCTCTTGGGCATTTCTTTTGCCCCCGTAGCTCCTGATGGCATAACAGTGCTATGAAAGAGTGACTGCATTGGAAACTGCATCTGTCTGTGCCCAAGCCAAGTGTTGTCAAGACAGTCAAGGCAAACGCCTACTAAAACAATCTCTCCTTTGTCAGTCACAGGGATCCCATGAGAAAGCACCAACTAGTCTAGGAATTTGGCTCAGGGCAGTTGTCAAAAGCTTTGGCTTTTAGACAAGCCTGAAAGACAAAAAGTAAGGGTCAGACTTTATTTAGATTGAAGATGTAAAACCGGAACTAACAGCTCCATTCTGCCAATGAGCTTTTAAGTGAAGACAGACAAAATTCCCCTCTTAACCCTTTCTATTCTCTGTACTCATTGGCTCAGTTTGCATTTATCAGTTTGGGATGATTAATCCCATCAAGCAAGATTTTTATTTTTTTTTTAATGTAATGAATTTCCAAGCCTGAAAAAAAAAAGTTCATTTTACTACCATCTCACAGAACTGCAGCCCCTACGATCCAGAACTTCAGGAAAACTTACTCTGATGGATCACAAACTGTAGCTACCACTAGGTTCAGGGACTTGTTACACACAAAACCAATAGTGAACTGTAACAACTTTCCATGTACTTAGCAAAGAATTTCTAGAAACTGTACCAGGAAAAAACACATACAAAACTACTTGCAAAGCCCACTATTTTGAGCAAAATCATCCTGTAGGCAGAGCATTTTAGTAAATGAGCTGTGATGCCAGGGAATAAAAAGAATTCAGAACATTGCAATTGGCAGGAGTCTTACTTCAAGCTATTTCCCATTTTCAGGTTTGAAAATGTGATATGAGGTCATACAGAAAAAATATCTACCATACATCTAGGAAAAAAAGAAAAAGTGGCTAAAGGAATGGCCTGATAGCTTGAGCATCCTTTACTTGAATGAGCTCAGATATGCACTGTAATATTCCAGACTATTCATCAGTTATTCAACCAACAGTTATGTCACCAAAAAGAGGTTGCCTCCTCTCTTCTTGCACATCCTCTTCATTTTAACCTTCCCCTCCTACTTGCTTCTTTGTCACAAATCCTGCTTGAAAATTAGGAAATCTGACGAAAATTGTGTTGTTGCCCTCTTCCCACATTCTCTTGACATTTTAGGACAAAAAAGTGACAAACAAAATCTGTTTTCATTACTGTGTATCTTCTTGTAAAATAACTGAAGAGCTTCCTGGTGCTTAAGGTCAGAAGGACCACGGAATATAGCTGCTTGTTAACCTGAACACCACAAATTATTATCTAGTTCCCAAATACCCTGAAAGCAAGACAAATAACTTCTACATGGCTAACAAATACTGCACAGGCATATGACCTGCCTTGAGCTGGACAGCTTAAGAGATCCACCACGTTCCCTAACGGTGGGATAGACAATTTACTGAAGAGATGAATCTGTTCACTTTCCCTCCATTTATATCTTCAGCTAGTGGTTCTACTTATGCCTCAGCCTTGACATGGAGGAAGTAGGAACAAAATAAAAAAGGAAAAAGAGTTAGCAGAAAATAATCCCTTGTCAAGGCAGCTAAGACGCTGTCTTTCCCCATACTGTCAGAGTACAGTTGACATTTAATCTGCCTGCAAACTCATTTCCTGCAGCTCTACCACAGATGTTTTCCAGCTTTTCTGCCAGCCCTTCTTTGTTAGCACAAAACTTATCTTGGCCAATACCCTCAGTCTTTGCATCAGCTTGATTCAACTCAGGCATCTCCTGGCCCCTTTCTTCCTCTTAAAATCTTGCCCTTGCCAGCACCTCAGCACTTCATTCACTGCTCCACCAGCACTGCCTTCCTGGGGCCCTCTTCTTTCTTTAATATGCAGGAGGAATCCTGAGGAAACACTTCCTTTTTATCAACAGTGTTTGTCTCTCCTCCTGTTTGCTCCTGGGCAATGTCTTCCAGCCACAAAAATTCATTTTTCCTCTCTACAGAGGGATCTCAGACTTACCTCCTATTCCAAGCTTCTCTCTCTTATCCAGACTGGAGATTTCAATCCTCATTTCTGAGATTTCCTTGGAGATATCCAGCTACTACTTTAAACTCTACACAGAGCCAGACAAACCTCTTACCTCCCCTCCCACACAAGGCTTTCCCAAGAGGCTCTTCCCTGATTAGCCAGTATCCTGCTAGTCCCCCAGCCTGCAGGCTCATCATATTCAACAAGAACCTGTATGTCTAAATCCTAAAGAGCAAGCATGCATAATATACATAAAACACAGTATTTTCCTTCTGATCTGTCAGACAACTAAAATGCTCATCCAGGCACTTGAGATCTTCCTCCTTTTCTTGGGCTTCAACTAACAAATTTTCTGAAGGGATATAAGCAATGGTCAGCTCCCCTGTACGCCAACTTTCAATTTTAACTCTTCGGGGTTTTTTTTTTACATGAATTAAATAGCAAAAAAAACCCCTCCTTATCCACAATTCTAATACCCTTTGTCAGCTTATGTTTTTCTGTTCATCTTTTACCAGTTAAGAGCCAGCTGCCTACTTCTGATCAGTTGGTGACATTGTCCTCCATCACGAACAGAGCAATCTCACTGAGATGGACACGACAAATAAAAGTCTAAAATAGGTCAGATGGATTGGTCTGTCCTAAAGTCTGTCCTAAAATTATCTGGATGGGAATCAAATAATTACAAAGAAGACAAATGCAGTAAAAATTAATTTTAAAAAAGCTGCTCACACCCCACCCTTTCCACTTAAAATCACTACCAGCAATTTTTTCACCACTAGCAATTCTTGTAGCAATTTTTCTACACCTCCTGTGGGTTTTCAAAAGACTTTTTAAAGATGTGAAAATTAGGGTAGATACAGAATTTGAGTATTACTGTCAGTAATGCTGTGCAAAGAGAAAAATGTTTCTTTTATAAATCCCATTAGGCAAGGATTACGTTAGCACACTTTCCTCTCCCTGCAATAGTGTACTGGTAATGTAAAAGTTCTGCATCCAGCCTGATTCCTAATACTTTTGCAGAGTTGCTGCTTTCCAGGATGCAGTCTTCCATGCTATGGATGTTCAGAGAACCTGTCACTGAGAAATCTGACCACATTCAGCCACACCCTGTATTCCTACCTTTGGTTTTACTCATCAAAAAAATAAATCATTCTTTGTGACTGTTCACTCATTAGAACCTGGGAATGACAGACTGGTAAACAGCATAATCAGCTTTATTTTTAAGCTTCCATCTTAAATGAAACTGTTAAATTGTGTCTGGTCTAGGCCCAGTCCTGGAGCATCTTGATTCCCATCTTATTTCCCACAGACATCTACTTGTTTATATTTCACAGTCAGCTGCTGCTCCATTCACCCAGCAAGCTTTTGCTGACGTGCTGTAATGGTTTTCCCAACAAGAAAGCTCTATTGTACAGAGCCACAAGCTGACAGGCAGAATTAGGAAACCTGTGGCAGGCTCAGCACAGTACCAGTGACGTATGCGGAAAGAAAGGCTGTGGGATCTGCTCTGTATTTGTGTGACAGCCCATGGTTCATCTGTTTTGTTTTGATTTTTTTTTTTTTTTTTTTGTGTCATCCAAGAGTAGCTAGGAGGCATGAACAGCCATGAAATTCATCTCCCTCCACTTCATCCTGTCAGAGGTGATGATGCAGCTCACAGCCCTGCAGCCACAGGGTCCAAGGACAAAAGCTGAAGGACACACAGGAAAGAGGATGAAGTCTGACAGATTATATGCACAAGAAGAAGTTTCAGCTTTGGATTCTCACCTTTACTTATGGTGGTGACAACGTGTGATTATGCAAAACATGGTGTCCTCACCAGCCTCCTTGGCCTTGTCAGGAGACTGCATTTCACACAGTCCTACGCTGTCACCCCCACAGAATGGGCAGAACCACAGGGTGAAAGATGAGATCCCTCCACAGCAGCAGTTCCCACAGCAGCCAGGGACACAACGCACTCGGCCAAGGGAAATTCTGCTGCGCAAGGTACTTACGTGCCACAATCAAACCAAACTCCTGTGATTCCTGTGCCAGGGAGCCTACACAGATTTACATCTTGAAACACTTAAACAGAACTTAAGTGTGCAGTTTAGTGAAGAGAGAAGCACATATGAGCACTGGGTAAAGCTCCTTGCTGTTCAGTGCCAGCCTAACTCTGCCGTCATTCAAGCCAGGAGATGACAATTCCCATGGACTCTCCGAAGCAGAGTCTGAAGCCATCACCTGCCACAGTCGTTCCCCTCCTTCCCTTGGGTTTCTCTATCCCACACCATTTTCTCTTGGCAAGTGTTATTCAGCTTACCACAGCTGAACAGTTATTCATCTGGCTGGTTCACAACAGTAAGATGCTTTTTATCAGATCAGATGTGGGAAGTGCTTTAAAGGCTTTTTACAGAAAGCAGCTACATGATTTCATGAAGACAGAAAAGCTCAAAGCATAGTAATAAAAGGTATTTTAATAGATCCACTCATACTAATATAAGAAATACTGTGCATTGAAAACAGGAAATTACTTTTCTAACATGATAGGCCAGAAGTTTTAAATCACTAACTTTGCTTTGAACCTGGCAACTATTACTACTCTAACTCCTGGATGCACTTGCAAAAGAACCTTTGTCATTTTACTTTTGTAAGAAGAGGTGGTCTTAACTTGGATTTAAATACCAGGTTTACTGTAATATATGCAATAGAAAAGCACACACAATTAAGCCTTTGTGACAAGACAACTCCACAGACACAGACCTGCTCTTTAAAAAGTTGGAATGGAAAAAAAGTCTTCCCTGCATTTATTTTTCCCCTCCACCAAAGAACAAACAATCAAAGCCTACAGTTAACATAATGAAATCAGTATTTCATGATTATCTTACTGGAGAAGGTTTTGTAAACCTTACAGATCTTCAAATGCAGTAAAGCTGACAAAATATTGTATGGATTCCTATAAAAAGGGAGATGTAGGCACATCACATGACTGAACAATCTTAACAGTGTGTAGGAAAAACATGCTTTTTCCACGTCGATTGCTAGTCTAGTTTAAGGAAAAATATTACGATAATTTGACTACAATATGGATGGATGTTCCAAGTGGTGTAAAAAAGTCCAAAATTTGGAAAATTTCTATTCCTCCTTCAGACATGTATGAGAACAGAAATCCATCTCTTAATTCCTCCATTTGCAAATATTTTTTAAAGCTGTTGTTCACTGGAAATACTTGAGGGGAAATTAAACAGGAGTCTAAGGGTAGGTTCAACCTGACCTATAATTCCAGACAGTTTTAACCTGACCTCATTTTGACAGTCAGTCACAAAGGCACCAGAGAAGTTGCTGCCCATCTCTCCGATACTTTGAAACACACAAAGTATTTGACTGGAAAAAAGGTAGGTTCTGTTGATTTTTTTTTTTTTTAAATATTGAGGATGTTGTTAATTTTAAATGTTCTAGATTCACATTCTTGTAGTCCTGAAGTGCCTACATTCCCCTTTGAAACTTGAGCACACGAAAGACTGAGTAATGAGAAATACACAGGGCAACTACTTTCAGGCCACAAAATGACCACACAACATGTGACAGAGGCACAGAGTTAAAAGAGGTATAACTGCAGTTTGTACAGTTTACAGCCAGATGGACAGACCTGGACAAGTTTTCATCACTGCTGCCTGGCAGCAAGTGAAACAGCCAAGTCAGAGGCAAAGTAAGAAGCACTGGTGGTAGTGTGAACTACCTGCTGTGTAGATCCCCCTACACAAACAGGGGGACACAGGGAGAAAGCATAAAAGACAACAGGAGAGATCCGAACAAGTATTGCCAGGAAGGAAAAGACAGCTCTGTATAGAGGGTACACAACCCTTCTCTGTGCACTCATTTATAGCATGGCATGCAAGGCTGTAATTCATAACACCACAGTAGTCAAAGGCCCCCATTCAGCCTGGCTGCCTCTATGGCTAACATCAGACAAGCCTCCCAAATCACTCTCATGTTTCCGGTCACACAGCTCTGCTCACTCATTTATAGACACACCAACTTGACATATTAAGAGTTCTTACACTTAAGAAGCACCACCCGATGTCCAGGGCTCTTGTTGATTTTGAGGCTGATTGCCCTGAACCCGCTCTTTCATTTGTATGTTTTGCATATGTGGTACTTCCCCAGAATAGATGACATCTGCCAAAGCATACTTCATTGGGAGGAAAACTATATTTGCATTATTCTTTTCTGAAGAACGCTTATCTTGTTTTCTTTGACAGTTCCATTGTATTACTTAACTGTTAACATCCATAGGAAATGTCAACATTCAAAACCAGCAAGTATTTTTGGAAATAATTTTGAAATAGGGATATTTTGCATAAATATTCTCATTTCCTTGTTTCAGTGTACTGAATCACTGCTGAGTAGGAAGAAAGCAAATGAAACTGGAGGTGGTTTTTAGTATTATTATAAAAAGTAACTGTTGTTTTAGAGAAATATGGGAACAGTATATTTAGAACAACGTTCCTGGGCAAATCACAGAATCTTTTCCCATCACTAGGCATACGTTGGTTTAAACAGCAGGAGCCACCTCAAAAAGAAAGTCAGTTTAGCACTGAGACTCCCTAAGCAGATAATGATGCAATCACAGAAGATAATGTTATCATTAAGCCCTCTTGATCATTTGGAAATACATCAAAACATGACATGCTTACAGCTGATGTATGTATTAAAAAAGATCCCATACCAAATCACAACATTAAGTCTTTTAAATTATTTCTCACTGTCATGTTACAACATTTACCATTTTCTAGTACTAGAGCTCTGCATATTTTCATCAGAACTTTGATTATTTCCATTTAGTGAAATGTCTGGGAAGGATCTTTCTGAAGATCTTCCAATTTTCTCCCAGTCAAGCACTGGCACATTTGGACAGCAGACACAAACTTTTGCTAACATGAAACACCTAAGCTCAGGTCTACAGCTTCTGTAAATAGCATTTCCCACGTTTCTTGGACAATCTTGCTGACGGTGAGATACTAGTGTCCTGCAGCTTTCAGCAACTTAAGAGAACAGGTACCTCCTGTTTTCCTAGTATCCAAAAAAACATGTCCAAATATCTGCTTAGAGGCAGGCTGCTTTTAGTTTCACGTAGCTCTCAGTATGCCCTTTAAGACATTGTCTTCCATCAGACAAACACTGACCCCACAGCCTTTCTCTGTATGGGTTGGTTTTCCCCTTTCCCTCCCAGAGGGTGGGTGAGCAGTCTTGCTATGTGAAGGAACGGGACATTTTGACTTGGTAGCAGCTTTACACGGGTCATGCAGCAGTGCAGGCAGTTACACTGGGAAAAGATGGGGCTGCTGTTTCTAAAGCAATTAAGCTGTACTTAAAGGCTATTTTCTTTGTTTGCTTCAGACCCCCTCCCTTCCCCCTCAGGATTAACAACTTTTTAGCATCATTGGCAATCATTAAAGAAACAAAAAGCAAAGTCCATAAAACATTTATCAGAAATCTTTAAACCAGAAAACATCTAGACCTTGCCATGACCCGACAGATTTCTATTCTTCCTTCCAGTTTTCTTTGACTGTAAATATTTTCTTTTTCTTTCCCCTCTTAGGAGAAGAATTTCCTCTTTCATATTAAGGTCCAGGTACTGTAGATCTTTTAAATTCTCCATAACCAGTAGGGCTGGACAATTCCTACAACCCACATGTTAATGGAATCATATGACAGAACGTACTGAGAAGACAAGTGGATTTTCACATTAGTTGAGGTGGCTTTGATAGGCCATCCTGACGTGCACATCCACATACTGTTTTATCCTGTCACTCTCCAAATTTTAATTTTGGTAATGCTCTGTCCAGGGTAGCACAAAAACTGTTTTGTTAGGGTTTGTTTTTCAAAAAAAAAAAAAAAGCACCATCTTCAACCTTCTTCCACAAGTCAAGGTCAGAATTAGTTAATACCACAATGGGAAATATGCAGTTATTTCAATGAAAAGACTGGTTCTGTCCCAACGGGCAAGAAATGCAGCTGTAGGAGAAGATAGTACGGTTAGAAGAAACAGCTGAGATACTGAATGACCCTGCTGCCCTTCCAGTGATCCCTCCTGAAGCTGCCACTAGCAGCAGCGCTGTCTACCAGAAAACTGGTACATCACTATTATTAGCACAATAAGGAGACACGATGGTTTGACTCCTCCTTGCATTGGCAGCTACGTTGAATCACCACATTCAACAGCAATGATTTCAATTAATGAAAGTAACAAGGACAGGCCGGCACTGGTCTGGACACCAGTACAACAGAACTGTGAAGGAGATGAAAATAAAACCAAGGCAAAGAAATCCCAAAACACCCATTCAGACCTTTTATACATAGGAAAAAAATGATCTTCCCAAGAGAAGTACAGGCCCTGAAAACATTTACCTGTAACTATAATAAAGCTTCATAGCTTTAGTAGTCTAAACTGAAAGGCAGGAAACACAACCATAAACATTCTATTTCATTAAAATCTGTGAACTTCACATTTCCATTAGCTCCTTGAACAGCTGAAGTGACTGGTGAAAATATTTAGTGCTAACTGACAGTTTTCTAAGAAGACTATCACACTCTTTGGATTTATGAATCGTCTAAGGATTTGCCATAACTTAGTTTTAAGCTAAATACTGTGAACTGCAGCTAGAACTACATGGCTTCTCCCTCTGAAGTGAGATTTTTTTCAAAGGCAATGTCAATCTGGAACAAGAGATAAGAGAGAAGAGGGTTATCACCCTACTAATATCTCCTTGCAGATGCAGAGGGAATAGTAAAACAATCAAGAACTATACATTTCACCCTCAGTAACAGTCACTAGGTAAAATACTTGAGATCGGATTTTCAGACATAAATCTATGCAAAGTATGTGGCCGATGCTGCTGCTGCTCCTCCTCTAGTGGGACATCACATCACAGAAGAAAGGAGATAAATACAGGAGGTTACATATTCTGAACACCACCACAGCCGATGCCCAGTGACATCAGCAATTCAATGCAAGCCAAACCCCAGCAGCACATGCTCAGACAAGCAGTGGTTGTGAGAAACTGCAGCAGACAGGATGAGCTCACACTGTGGAGAACAGCTCCCTCAGAGCCACATGGATCCAAAGTACAGGGCACAACCAAATAGACATACCAGAGCCAACAACAGCATGGACAGATGCCAGGGTTAGCAGCACTGTTTGGTGCAAGCCTTGCACAGCACAAATGCTCCTCGCATAACCTTTCCGAAGGCCGGGGACTGTCACTTCACAAGATAAACTAACTTGGAGCCTCAAGATAAACTTACACCCCACAGGTGAGTATACACAGATCAAAATCCATTAACTTATAAGGCTTTTAACCTGTTTATCAGAGCTGTAGATGAGATAATACATGCTGCATCCTTGGGATGTGGTTGGTGTCAACACCTGTAGCAACTACAAAGTTCACCACCATGCTGTGCTTAACAGCCTTCACAGATTTCAGCTCTTGGGGATTAACAGGAAGAGTTGCCTGGTCTGTTTTACCTGCAGCTTACCTGAAACACAAAGGCTATGACCCCAGCTTGGTCTTAGGAGCAAGCCAAAATCCAGCAGGCTCCAGGTCTGCTCCTGTGGATCAGCTGAGACCAAACCTCAAGAGGCAATGGGCACCAACAGCTCATCTGAGCTGGCACATGCATCCTGCAGCCATGACCATGGCTATTCTAACTTGCCCAGCTTTCCAGCTGCAGCCAGAAAAACCTAGTGAATGTCATTACATCTTTGCTAGAAAGCTACACACAACACTAGAAAAAGAAGATTGACACAAGCATAACCTAAAAATTTGAAGTAGAGAGAATCTCAAATCTTTCAAAGTCTAAGATGTCAATGAATACTAGAAGTATAAACAGCAACAGGAAAAAAGAGGAAAGCTTTATTAAAAATTGTGGGTTGTTTCTGGTTTGTTGGGTTTTGTTTTTAATTTAAATATGGATTGTCTCCCCACAAACCTAACACACCTTACACATCCTCAAAATGTACATTTGGTCAATACATTTTCCACAGAAGAAAAGATACTACACAAAGATAACAGCAATGCATAATTAATCTAAAGAAAGTACGTGTAGGTGTTTTCTCCTCTAGGCTCCAAATGCATGACAAGAAATACATTATACATGAAGGAAGATGATGGTACAACAGTCATCAAGTCAGCATGAAAAAACAGAAGACCAGAAGATGTATTCAACGGATACCAGTGTGCAAAAATGACTCAGTGTCACACAGGGTATGTTTATGCAAAACAAATACAGAGGAGATACAGAAATAAGACTGATCTGTTTCCATTTGTGTCCTATCAGGTAACATACTCCATTCAGGGAATAACTTTTATACAAGACAGTTACAAGAATCCTAAAGGTTTCTTTAATAGCAGTTCTATGGACACAACATAAAATAAATAAAAGTGTGTTAAAATAATTATTTTAACTAAAGGGAATTCACATAAGCTGAACATAATTATATATTCTAATACTGTTCTTCATATATTAATGTTTAAAAAAACCTAATGTCTCATCATACACTTTCTGCAGTATTATAAAGCTATTTGAGGCTAAAGACTAAACATTTACTCTTCATCCATATTCAAAATTGTTACAGAAATATCCAAATAGGAAGTAACAGCCTAATTTGAGAAAGTCAAAAAACAGGAGCACAATATAAATTGATTCATAAGCAACTAAGCCAGTAAAATGCAGTTTCCTAGGAATGCATCTCAAAATTGTAGGGAGAGTTCAGACTGCAATCTCTCCTTCAGCAGGCACCTTTCCATCTGCTTAGGCTGCCTACTGCCAGAAAACTTGTAGTTTTATTGCAGATAAGCTTCTACCCCTCTCACAAATGCAACTGAAATTGGTCAAAAGGTTTAAAAGTTATTAAGAACAAAGGACAGACATTCACAGAGAATTGTATGTAATTACTATTTACTCAGAAAACCGGGCTAAAAATACATATACACTGATTGCAAATACCTTGATCTTGAATTTGCAGTGGTTGTTACAAGATTACACTGGAGACATGAGCCTGACCACACAAGTCAGAGTATCACTCTCATTCTGCCTAGATAGATGCATTTCTTAATACCAGTATAGAGAGATGATGGGAAAACTGTTTCCTTAAGTAGCAATAGAAGGACAAGCAGAGTTAAACAACATTTGTTTTTTCTCCTGAGAGGACAAACTACCTAAAGCATCAGGTCCAGAAAAACACAATGGCCTTCAACAGCATGGCATAACCCCTTCTGCCACTCCAGCGCAGAGGCATTCGTGCATGGAAGGAGCTCTGCACTGCCCTGTCACCACAGCTACCCTGTGTGCTCACTGTGGGCAGGCAGCCTGACAAAACCCAGTGTGAATTCCCCTTGGGAGGGCCTGACATCATGTAACACCCCCGAGTACCTGGCAACAACTGGGCACTTCCCAAGACTGCTTCCAGCCACAGCATGTGGCAACACCACATGCTCAGGGCCACAGCAGGAGATCACAATGCACATATAGCTTCAGCAGCCATCTAGGCAGGCTCATCTACGGTAAGAACAGAATGACTGTAAGTACCAGAAAAAAAAAAGTAGATAGTCCTAGGTTCCTCAAAGAATTATAGAATGGCTTGGGTTGGAAAGGGACCTTTAAAGACCAGCCACCTTGCTATTGGAAGTGTTGAAGGTCAGGTCTGATGGAGCTTCTAACAGCCTGATCTATGGAAGGATGTCCTTGCCCACAGCAGGACAGGGATTGGGCTAATCTTCAAAGGTCCCTTCCAACCCAAACCAGTTTTTGATCCTAGGATCAATGATAACCTGGCTTCCCCATCACTTCTCCTGCCCCACCAGGAACAGGATGCAGAAGTCTGCCACCGTCAGCACATACCAGCTATCTGCAAGATGGGGAGGCTACTCCAAGTCTGCATTGCTTGACAAAGTGAAAGCTTCATGATCACCATACCCAAATCCAGAAAGGATGCTTGAGGGCAATGTGCCAAGAAAGAGACAGCAGAAGTCATAATGACAAGTGCTTCAGGAAAAGCCCGTGTGGGTGGGACAGCATGCAATCACTTTTGACAGTTCTGCCAGATCTGCCCCCCTAACAGACATTGTTCAGAGGAATTCAAGGGTAAAAAAAAAAATTATATATAAACTACTCTATATAAAACAGTTTTTAATATATAAAACTATATATAAAAGGAGATGAATCTGTGAGATGAAAAAATACTCACATGGTTCCCTCTGTGGATCCTCACCAGCCACAAAACATGAAGCAGCTGGTAAACAGTGACAGCAGAAAAAATAAGAATAGGAAGAAGCCAATCACATAGACTATAGTAAGCCAAAAATGGACTGTTGCCTTAGTATATTTTTCCTAAATACATTTAGCTAGAGAGGAATATGAAGATGAAAGTCTTCCACAAGGGCTGGATGCACACAACAGTTGCCAGGTACTATCCAATTCTTATGCTGTGTATGAGCTCTTTACTAGAGGCTGGAGTTGAGATGAAGGCAGGTCAGCTGAAGCTTTCTCCAAGAACCACAGTGATAGCTTTCATAGACCATAGCTCATAGTGAGTTTGGTAACAGGAAATAACCCTAATTCTCCAGAAACAGAACAGCCAGTAAAATCTCCAAAGTAAAATTCAAGAGTAAGTAGAAAGACTCCAAAACTTTGCAACCCAGCTGTTCACAAGCAAAGCAGTTATCAGTGCAAATAAAGTTGAAGACTTGTATGTAGTGAAACAAAAAAATACTCCTGAACCTGTTAAATTATAATCTGTTATTTTTTCAGACAACCCGCAAGACCTATCTTTACTCTAAGCATTTTTTGGATATCATACAGAAGAAAAAGTTAATGCTAACGAAGCTTTAGTTCATTTCTTCAATCATAGTTTGTTTCCATTCAATACAAACAGGATGCAGTTGTATTAAACTCTAAGAGTGGTACCTGGGGGATAACAGCAAAGCATTTTAATGCAACAAGCTACCACTCATTTGCTATTCTTTGAATGAAAAGATGGAAATGATGCTGTAAGAAATAAACAACATTGTCTGGCCAAGACTAGAACCATCTGATGAAAATATTTTTCCTCACAGTAAATAAAAATACCAGGCACACTGGTTCACTTCCTCTGTTCCTCATTTTCTTCAGCCTTTTTAAGAAAGGACACTTATTGTGTCACCATCATAAACTGCACCATCAGCAAGCAATCAAGCTATTCGAACATCTATTTTGTACAAGCACTGCCAGCTCCAGTATTCACTGACTACATATGCAGGAGAAATGTAAGCATTTCTCATGTAATTTGATCATTAAATAGAAAAATCATTCCCATCACTTTGCAGCAGGCAGCCAAAAGAGCAAATGCACTTTTAACAGCTCCTCCCAGTCATCAGAAGTGAAAAATAGAAATTATCATTATGATCTTTTTGTCTGATGGCCTTCAAAAGGTCAGGGAAAGATGAATATTACTAGCTTATTTCTGCGAAGTATAATAGAAAAGGATCTTGTCTTATCAAAAGAACAGCTGACCACAGCCTAAGTTAGACAAAGCAGAATTAACTAAGTCAAACTGAGTGGTGGGTTGGTTTGTAACCCTTTTTCATTTCCTTTCTGTAACTCAAGATATAAAAAGGAACACAGTTAAAAGCAAATCTGCTAATCAAGCCATAGCCTACCAACTCAACCGCCTGACTAGTAATACTACTCCACAGGAAAAACAATAACAAATATAACAGGTTCTGATTGCCCTGCTACTTCAGGTCTCTAAGAGAGAAAGGGTCTATGTGCACAGACAAGCAGCAGGATGATCAGAGATATTTCTCCCTGAATCAGCACTGGTAAGGCAAACAGTTCTCTACCAGCCTATGAGAGCATTCTTGTAAATAGAGCAGATACACTGATGCCATTCATACCCTCAGTATGGCACTGCAGCCAAAACTCACGGCTAAGAGAGCAGCCTTGTCCTTTGGCTTAACTGAAAAGAAAGTTGTCAGAAATCATAAAAAAAAAAAAAAACACACGCAGAAAACATGACAAAGACTCGGAAAGCAGAATACTGGAAAGACATAAGAAACAAAAACAGTCAAGCAAATATATAGTCCACTTTCCCCTAAAATACTGAAATACGCAAAATCCAGATTTTAAGTGAAGGTACTGTGCTTCAAGGGCAAACGTCTAAAATAACTGTTTGCAGATGATAAACACACGAACTGTTCTAGCAGCTCCTAGAACAGGACTCAGGGCAATTTAGAAAGCAGGGGAAATCAACCCTTCGTTTTATCTAAAGGATAACTCGTTCCAAGTAGTTATATCAGATTGAAACATCCGTTATTGTACTCTTATTTCAATCACAGACGGCTTCTCCCCCTCACGAACAACATGCATACTACACAAAAGGAGAATGAGACCTGATGGCCAGTGAAAGGAAAGGTAAAGGAATAAACTTCACCCTGAAAAAGAAAATCCTGTCTTTCTTAAGTAGCTCCAAAGCAAAAGCAAATATTTTCACCACCACCACCCTTTTCTCACTTGATCTTGTTTCTATTGGGTATTTAACAAACTTCAAGTCAGGTCAGTTTGACTTTGACTGAAGCCCGAACATTATCAGGAGACAGTAGTTTATGTTCTCCCACACTGTAAAAACCCATCAAAGTATAAAGAAAGCAGTTTCTTTAAAGGCACAAATCTGCCCCTCATCACACCCCTCACCCCACCCCTTCACTACATCCCATGTCCAAAAGAGAAGCACACACACAAGCAAATGGGATACCCGCAACCCGGAGCTTGAACCACTGATGTGATCTCTCCAGTAGCACTCTGCCCAAGAAGACTGTAACTTCTGCTGTAGCCACTCCTGGGGCAGCACCGATAAGCTGATGTGAAATGAAGCAATCCATTTCACAATGTAAGCAGTTGTTTGGCTACACAGCTACAATATAAACAAATGGATCTATTTATAAATCATCATTCAGGCTCATAGAACAGAGAATAACATGTTCCTGGACAGAAATGACAGTATTTCCAAGAATACAGTGGAAATTCAAACAGCTTGTATCTTCTTGCACCAGCCTGCCTCATTGACACTCCCTGTTCCAGTTCTGTAGAAGCAATAAAAGCAGAGGGATACAGGACCTGATTTTTCAGGAAAAAGACGACAGGACGCTAGGGATGCAAGGGGTGGGGGAAGAGACGGCAACCCCACCATACGTATGTTTTTTTCCTACATCTCAAAAAAGTCAATGCTAGCAGCTCTTCAATGCAGTGAGGGAATTAAAAAACCGACCAACCAAAACCCTAAAAAACACCACAAACATGAAAAAACGGAGTCCTACTCCTGCTTTTTCCACTCCTGCAACACACACAATCCAATTTCTTCCCAAAGCGAACACTTGGGCGCCATGTGAGAGCATTGGCTATGATGGCAACCCACACCTCTTTATTTATTCCCCCCCCTCGAAGAGTGGCTACTCCGCTCCGAGGCACTGAAGTGTTCTAAGGCGCTCCAGCTCATTGTGGAGACCACGGCAGGGAAGACACGCGGGGCTCAGTAACCGCTTTCACCACGCGCCCGAGAACCTTTTTCCCCCCCCGCCCACACCCCCCGCCGCTGGAAGCGGCACCGCGGGCAGCCCCCTCCCTCCGAGGCAGCCCCTGACCTCCCCTGTGCTCCTCACAGGTGGGTACCGCTCCCGAAAGCGATCCCCCCGCCCCGTACCGAGTCACCGCCGTGCCGGCAGAGGGGCGCCC
>NW_008583765.1:10184-14464 GCF_000691845.1 Merops nubicus | reverse complement strand
AGGAGTGTGGATACCCAGACTCAACCCCCCTGCTGCAACCAAAGCCCAGGGAAGGCAAAGGAAACCCCTGGAACGTGCAGGCGCAGGAGACGAGGACGTGGAGGTGGGGGTGGAAATCAGGCTGAACTTGTCCCAAGGCTGACAGCTCTGAACGAAAGCACTCACGCTCCAGAGACGCCCTGACACTTGCTCTTTGCTGCATCACTCCCCTGTGAATCAGTCACTAAAGTCTCCGTCTAATGAAGACGGGCAGAGAGCAGAGATTAGGCAAGAGGAGCCTGGGAAGGACGAGAGGTGCACAGACAGGACCACCCGAGAACTGGCAAGGCTAGAGCTTGCATGGACTCTGCAGCTCTTCTGACATATCCCAGAGAACATCAGCAGCAACTACTGCTACACAGAAAACACTCGACGTATTAAACATCACATGTTTACACAGAATTGCCTATTAGCACTTTAAATAGGTTCTGCATAAAGCTGCCCATGTGACAGCTCTGCTAACAACGCCCCGTAAGATGCCTATAAGTAGTTTGAAAAACCAAGTCAAAAGTATTTCGGGACAGCTTTGACAGTTGTGTTTTTAGAAGGAGCACAAGCTTTGCCAATCAAGTTAATCAAGGTTTAAAATAAACCCCAAGCCCTGCTCATCTGATTTTCCTTATATGCAAAATGCAAACTGGATTCCTCCACGGCAGAAGGCTGAGTCTGGTAAAATATCAATCAGATGTCACTTTGCTCAGATAGCTCTGGCACCACTCCTGGTTCTACGGACAAAATGGAATAACAATTCATTTCCAAGACTTTGTTTTGAAGAACAAGTTGCAAGTTTTTTCTATAGTAAATACTAAAGCTCTTCGATATATTACAATCACACTTTTCCACAACCGCTTTAGGAACTTCCTCCAAGCTGCTCAGCTTCAATAATTCAAGAGGCACTGTGATTTCATGTCCTACACGTGCAGCTGCAAAACTGTCCTGCCTTTGGGAATTTCACGGGCAGGTGCCTCCCTGGCAGCTCCTCTCTCTTTCAGGAAGCTGTCGCTGCCATCCTACCTCTAGACCTGGACCTCCCATCTCATCTCTCCGGGACATCTCCCTCCACAGATTCTCCATCCACTCTCAACTCTTTCGACTAGAGACTGTCAGTACAGCACCCCTGAGATCCAGACAACATGTAAGTACTCAACAAGCTCAAAAGTTGCTTTAGGGAAGAAAAAAACCAACCCAGGAAGTTCAGGAAAGGGCAAGGCACACCTTCAACAGAACATTCAATTAACCAGCCTACAGTCTGAACCAAAATGCAACGGCAAGAACTTTTTTTTCCCCTTTAAACTTTCTTCATCTTGTTCTCCTCACCTCAGAGCATCCCTCAGTGCTAACACCACAGTGCCCACCTCAGTGTCTGAATCCTTGGCACCAGGTATTGACTCCATCAGTCACCAGCCCCAAAAGGAGTGCAGACAAGAGGCTGGATTTTAAAATTTGACAGACATGCATGTTTATAACCTTGACTGAAGTTTACAGAAGCCTTAAACCCAGGCAGGCAAAAAAACAAAGACTATGTCAAGCAACAAGTTCCCGTAGCATTTTCAAGAATTCCTCTGTTCTGAGTCATCCCAGCTGAAATACATTGACCAGAACTACCTCTTCAGACTAAAGCTGTAATCTGAATGTATTTTCAGTTCTAGAATAAGTGCTGGACTCGGTGATCATCTTTCGTTTGGAAATACCTGTTGTTTCTGTGCAGTTTCAAAAGTAGTATCACATTACTTCAACCTCAGTTTGGTCCTTGCAAAGCAAATTGTCCAGAAAGCAGAACACCCTTCTGGGATTTCACATTTCCTTCACCACAGGTTTTGATTCCTCTTTATATTCAAAGTAGACAGCAGACATTTTAAAAGAAAACAGACTTTCTATGCCTTTATTTTCACTTTCTGTCTATTACTCGAAGTACCAGCATCCTCCACACACTGCCCCAGCTGAGGGTGCAGAGGGCAGAAGATGACTTTAAGCTGAGTTTTCCATTTGAGAGCTTCAAACCCAATCCAGAATTCAAGTCAAAGAGAAGTTTTTAGAGAGCTCCTGCATTCCCTCTAGAATCCCTGTAACCAAACACTCTCCTTCCCGTGTCTCACAAACCACAGCATCGTACTGAACACTAAGCAGAACTTAAATCTGAAGCCAACTTTGCTCCATCTGAACTTATGGAATAAAAGTTAAGATATAGGGCAGAGCTTCTATAAGTCTGGAAATGTGGAGCCCCAAACAAGGAAGAGTAAAGTTACAGGACATCCGTGATCATCCCAGTAGCTAAAAATTATCAGGTGTCCACACAGCTTTCCTCAGGAAGCTAGTCCACCTGAAAACAACTCTACAAAATATTTCAAAATACACAATTTTTTTTTCCTTCACAAAATACAGTATCAATCCACACCACGCACGTGGATGTGTACTCACACACCTGCTGGTGGCACAGTTACCACCAAGGTAAAACTGCCAGGTACTGCTCTTGCTGTAAAACCTTCCCTCCTCCTTTTAATGCAGGAGCACGGTATTTACAGATGAGCACAAGGTAAGTGAAAAAGTTCCTCTTAAAGTTTCACAATTCAACTGGTTTAATAGAGTAGGTCAGTCAAAAAAAAAAAAATTAGCACAAGTGGATGGCACTGCAAGACCTGCTGATTCCTCAGAGGAGAAGAAGGTTCTTAACTCCTAAAGTGGCATTAACACACTCCCCTGCACGAGTGAGTTCAGGCAGGGGAGTTTGCTCTTGTTTTGGTTTTTACAGAGCAGTTTATTAATTGATTCTCCATTAAGGGAATGGGCACACAGGAATTTGCTCTGGTAAGACAACAGGTAGAAAAGTGGAAGACAGTTATAGACCTGGGGTGTCAACGTGGAGTGCGTGGGAAGTCCCAAGGTGCCGTCGTACAGGAAACAGATGAGATTTTAGTCTGGAATCTCAAGTTATTAATGCCTTCATCAGACCAGCCTGAACCTCCACCAGCCACTAAGTGCTTAAAGTTAATTGCCTGGCGATTACACTTTTCATTACTAAGCAATTAGCACTTCAGGGTTTTAAGTGCCCAGCACTGGCTCTTCCCAGAGCTGTTAGGGGTGCAGACTGGGGTGGGGAAACCCAAGCACAGCATGTGGGCTGTTCCCCATGGCAAACACCCCGGCAGGCAGGTCTGGCAGAGGAGTCGCTGTCCCCTGCACAAACCTGCTGCTGACCATTTAAGGGAAGCAGAGGGACTCCATGCCCACGATGCCAAAGGTCCCAAGCAAGGCCAGAAGAGCATCTCTGGCGACCAGCAGCTGGTGTGATGCTGTCAGAGATCTGAGAGAGGACTCTCAAGCAAGACAGTTGGATGTTGT
Organism: Merops nubicus; assembly: GCF_000691845.1. Classification (NCBI taxonomy): domain Eukaryota; kingdom Metazoa; phylum Chordata; class Aves; order Coraciiformes; family Meropidae; genus Merops; species Merops nubicus. Next base: position 11,086 of record NW_008583765.1, on the reverse strand, counting down.
TCTGTGTCTCCATACAAGAACTGTTAAGTGGTATTAAAATAACAGAAACCACAAGCCAAACATAGGCAGTTTAGCTGCTTTCAACAAGTGGAAGCCCAATCACTGGAACACCACCTCCATGAGAGCCCATTTAACTCCCATTAGAAGCTGACCTGGCTCTTTTATCCTGTACCCAAATCATTAGAGGTATATTTAAATACACCCACTTCCTTGTGCCCTGGGTTTGATCAGTCATAGCAACAAATATCACCTCTAAATAGACTGGACAGCACTTGCAGACCTGCACTGGGAGTGATTTGTTTTATATCCACTCATTAACTTGCATTTATCTACCTACACATGCGTGACACTATTTGGCCGTTCAGGAAAGGAGTGATTAACCACACTCAGCTTTCAAAGCAATGGGTATGATAAGATGTTCTCAATGAGAGGAGCCATTTAAACCACATCACACCAAAGGACGACTTTGATTTTTCTTTTTTCTTTTTTTTTTTTAACATCTTGCACAGCAAAAAATCAGTAGCCTGCCTGGTTACTGCCACTAAACACGTCCAGCACTCTGCTGGTGGAGCAGAGCGCTGGGTTTGGCTCCCCAGTTGTGGACAGGATGCTCCTGGGATGGCCCTGGGAGCCAGCGAGGGATACATGTCAGAGAAAACTGCTGTAAGGGAGACGCCAACACGGACTTCCCCAAACCTAACGACTCGGTGACAAAGCACAACAGGCACAGGGAGGGGCAGGCCGTCCATATTTTAATAGCAAGTCACACAGTATTTAATTAATCAGTCAAGGTGAAGTCAACTCCTTTTTAAGGAACACATTTTTTTTCACACTGAGGGTGGTGAGCCCCTGGCCCAGGCTGCACAGAGAGGTGGTCGCTGCCCCATCCCTGGCACCCTCTC
>NW_008583765.1:4411-10138 GCF_000691845.1 Merops nubicus | reverse complement strand
GGGGTTGGACTCTGTGACCTTTAGAGGCCATTTCCACCCAAACCAGACTGGGATTCACCTGCAGGTGAATAATACTTGGGAAGGACAGCAAGCAAGTCAGAAGACAAGCCATGGGCTCTCATATGATCTTGAAGGATTAGAGAAACATTAAAAAAATAGTCATTTAAAGAGCTCACTAACAGGGACAAATACACAACTTACACACCAGAACAGGCAGGGATCCACCTGACCAAGAGAAGAAACTTGTTTGGTGTGAGGGTGGCTGAGCCTGGAGCAGCTGCCCAGAGAGGCTGTGGGGTCTCCTGCTCTGGAGAGATCCCAAACCCTCCTGGCTGTGACCCTGGGCACCCTGCTGTGGGTGAGCTGCTGGAGCAGGGGGTGGGTGAGGTGATCCCCAGAGGTCCCTTCCAACCCCACCACGCCAGGATGCTGTGGACCATCAGACACACGCACACAGAAGAAGCAGCAGCCAGCAAGGTGGCACTGCAGGCAGCAGCCGAGGATCACAAGCTGGATGAGCCAGCAACAAAACCCTGCAGCAGGCTGGGGCAGAGGCCCAGGAGCACTGGACACGCCGTGCACAGCGAGGATGGGGTCTGGGTGGGCCCCAACTGGCCCATGCCTCAGGACAAGGAAGGGAGGGGAGAGGGACCTGGGGGTGATCAGTGAGGAGAGGGCACAGGGGCTTACACCAGCAGACTGAAAAGAAAAAACAACCCAAAAAACCCTAACAGAAAGGGTGGAGAAAAAAGTTCATAACATGTAAGAAGATGGCGATATGACACATTCTCTAGGGAACGTGAAGAGGAGGAAAGGACTTAAACTGCACTTGTGGAACGGGTTGCCCAGGGAGGTGGTTGAGGCCCCATCCCTGGGGGTCTTTAAGGCCAGGCTGGATGAGGCTCTGGGCAGCCTGATCTAGTGGGAGGTGTCTCTGCTCATGGCAGAGGGGTTGGAACTGGGGGATCTTTGTGGTCCCTTCCAACCCTGACAGATTCTGATCTGTTTTAGCAGAGGACTTAATAGTGTTGGCTTGATGATCTTAAAGGTCTCTTCCAACTTAAAGGATTCTATGATTCTATGCACTTAGGGAACCTTAGAAGTCTCTTCCTACATCTCTCCTTCCTGCTGGGCTAAAAAAACAGGAGATTGCCTAAAAAAGTTGAGGTTAAAAAACCCCAAAGGGTCACAAGATCTGCCAGCAACGTTCTGGTCCCATCCATCCCCCCCATGCACATTCAGTGCTGTGCTGCATCTCTCCCCAGCTCCCACGTCCACCTGGCACTGCAGATCCAGCCTGGAGCACTTCTCCTGAGGCTGCACTGAACTTTGGGCCAGTTAACCCAAAGGGGAGCTGGGGGAGCCCTGCACCCCAGGAGCTGCAGCTGCCGTTGGGACCGGACCGGTTTCGTGACGCAACTCCTCCCCAACGCAGAGCTCACCTACAGGTACTCTGAGTTTACTCATACCTGGACGTTTCACAGACAAACCTGTGGCTACAGGAGAGGCCACTTCAGTCACCTGCTCCCTAAGCAGAGGCACCAGCTCATCTCATGGGGAATCCAGCAACTACAGGGCTTTGAAGAGTTCCATTCTCACATCAGCACAGGTCACCGTGAAGCCAGCGTGCACTCCAGAGGACAAACCATCGTACCTCTGGCAAAGGAGCCTAATTACAGCTTCCTCTGGGGAGCCACAACGCTTTTCAACGGCTCAGCCTATGGAAGTGTCATGAGTGCTTCCAGCTGCATTTCAGGAAGGTCTCTTCAAGTCAGGCTGTGGCTTCAAAACACCTCAACATGCTGAGTAGTGGGGACAAGAGTCCTAGAAGAGCTGTGCAAGCTGTTCTCCACAAACAAGTGCTCTGATACTCTGAAGACACCTCCCATGCTTCCTCCAGCTCCAGCTTCAAGGAGCATATACTTATAATGGGGAAGAAAAGAACAAAACTTTTGAGGAACTCCTAGCACCAACAAGCGGAGAAACAAAATTAATTAGCATTATCCCTTGATTGTCAGATGCAGAATTTGAGAACACTGAAACGTGCAACTCATGAGGCGGAAGGGCAAGAGAAAAAGGCTTTTGAAAGAGAAAAACGTCCTCGTTCATCCAAATCACCAGCACAAGAGCACCAGGGGAAAAGAAGAAAACTGTTTAGAGGCACAGACTCCAGCGGGCTGGGGTACACGGAGACAAAACGTGAGGCTAGAGCCCACTGTAAGCCTGACTGGCGAGGCGATGGATGGGAGCTGCCTGCAGCTGCAGGAGCTGCAGAGGAGGCAGAGCCACGGGGCAGCAGGAGACACTCGCAGCTACCGGTCGTGGCAGAACTGGTAGAGAGTTTCCAGGAGCTGCTGGAAGACCCGAGGAGCTGCAGCTAGCTGTGCTTCCCCAGGCTGTGCCCAGGCCTGGAAGGGTAAACAGCAGATAAGGAGGTACGAGCTGCAGAGCTCTGCTCCACTGCCCACGGACCGCCTCGCCTCGGCCCAAGGACGGCTCCCTGCCCGGGCACCCACCCCCCGAGCAGCCCAAATCTCTGGAGATTTCAGCCAAGGAGGATCTGATGCTGGACAACAGCTGCAAAGAGCTTTGAGCTGGAGCTTCTGCCTCATACTGCGGTTCCAACATGCCAGAACACAACATACCCATGCGGGGTATCCCCAGACACCACAACTCCAGCTCCTGCTTCGGCTATTTGTCACACTAGAACATTTTAAGCCCAAGCACACTAGCAGCAGCATTCTTTAAACTAAAATGACAGATAATATCCCGTTTTAGAGCTCCAAAGCGAGAGCCTCACTACTCATTTCAATAACCAAGATAAACATTTTATTTAATGGCTGTATTAACAGGCAGAAACACATTCCTCTTCAGAAAGCAAGGCAGGCTTGCAGTTCTGGCTTCTGCAGAATTTTAACTCTCAATTAAAGATGAATTCCTCTAAATGGGGAAAACCCTCATTTCTTCTGAACAGAAACCAAGCGCAAACTCTGCCTTTGAGTTCCAGGCTGCTCAGGTGCTTCCCACCCTGCAGGGAGCTGGGGCAGAGCCGAGCAGTGCTCCTGGGACATGCCACAAGTTCTGTCAGTTCTCTGCTGCTGTGGGCACAGATGCTGGTGGGATCTGCAGCCACCAGCAAACCTCCATGGCCCTACACTCTGCCTAACCTTACGGGTCTCCTCTCACATCTTGGACAGGCTGAGTGTGCTTGAGCTGGTAAGTGTCTGCAAATTCTCACACTGGGTAAAAGATGAGCCCTCGGGGCACTGCAGCACCTCCAGCTGATCCGAGTGATCAGAAGCAAACATCCAAATATCCATCCTCTCTCCTGCTCCTTGGGCAACACTCCTCCCCAGGACAGCACAGACACACACCAGCGTGCAGCACTGAGGTGCTTTGTTGCTCTTTTAACATAAGCTGGACATTGATCTTTAATTTACCTAAAGACTTTCAACTTACTTTTTTTGCAGGGTGTGAATATACCTATGAAGACTCCTTTGGGTGGAACAGGGAGAAATCATTTACAGCTTGCTTCATTCAGCTGAGGGGCAGGAGAGGTTTTTATATGGCTGCATGGATTTTCCTGCCCGCTAGAAAGGAAAGAAAATTAGGACCACACTACACAAAACCATAATCTATACGGGAAAGTGTTAAGCTCTAAGAGCTGGAAAGAGACCTCAGGGGCAGCAACTAAAGCCATTTTTTTTTCTTTTTATTTAGTTTTAAATTGACTAGATTTCATTTACACACAAGGACTCCTCCGAGTCTGACCTTCAAGTCCTCCAAACACTGCTCTGTGCAGGGTTGTTGCAGCCAGCTAGGTCTGAATCATGTTTAAGGGATGAAAAGTAGGAATGCTGCTGCTGTGCTTGCTTCCCTGCCCCTCCGTGGTCCATCTCTCACCGCTGCCTCCGACGGTTTCCTTGGAAACATATGCAAGCTTAAATTGGATTGACATCCACTTAGTGGACAGATGGAGTTTGGAACAGCCCAGTGTCTGAAATTTAAGGCCGAGTCTTGGGATACGTCCCATTACTGGTACCAAACTGCCCCCACAGCCCTACCCCCCCCCAAACTTTGTAGAAAGGTTAAGGTTCACCTAATTATTCAGTAATGAGCTTTGAGGTGGCATCTCAGGCAGGGTCAGCGATTACCCATTGTGCTGGTGTGAAAGCACCGGGCTAAGCACGCGACATTTCTGTTTGGAGGGAAGGATTTAATTTTTGTTAAACAGAAGAGTTCTTAAGCTCATTAGTGGTTTCGGGCAGGACAACCGACACCAGTCGTCCGTGCGAGGACCAGAGCGGGCGCAGGTAGCCAGGCACAGCCTGCACCAGAGATGCTCCCTGCCCGGGCTGCAGCTGCCCCCAGGGAGTGAGACGGCCCCCACGCAGAGCTGCGACCCCTCCCTCCCCAGGGGGGCACAGGGGGGGTTATCACACCTTCCTAGCCCCGGAGGCGTCAGGATTGCAAATTCAGCAAAGCCGGTAATTTATTCTGAAGTGGGAATTATTCCCTGGCTCTTCTTCCACTGCACGGGAAGAAATGGAAATGGCAAGAAAGGGAAATGGCTTTTTTTGAAGGCTGGCGGAATGGCGCTTTCCCCACCAGGCTGCCTGCCCCCTCTAACAGGATTTGAAAGGATTCGCTTCTTCGCGACCAGAGCGCGAGGAGGACAGCAGAAATCCCAAATAACTGCACTCCTAGAGATCCTGCAGGAGATCAGCATCTAAGAAAGGGAGAGACAAGATGACAGGGCTCTCGGGAGGGAGAAGGGGGGCAGGCAGCAGTCATTACGTATTCTGCCTTGCCAGGCGCTCTACCCAGCACGTGCTTCGTTATTGTACCTACCACCTCCAGATAATTAGGGACGTGCGAGAGAGCTGGGGCTAAAGTGATTGTTCAGGGCACAAAGCCCCCAAACGCCCCCACGAGCACGGGAAGTGAACCCATCTGCTGAAACCTAAGGCAGTCCCAGATTGGGATTTACCTGTCCAAGTTGTCAGGATTTCCATACCTGTCCTGCCACCTGGCGTTTAGCCAGGATTTTAAGAAAAATCTCTTCTTCTCTGTCTGCACGTGATTACAGCTGCCAAATCCTTTTCCTTTCCTGTCTTGCTCACCTTGGAGAGATCTGCTGCGTCTCCTTACTCTGAACCACCTCCGACCTTGCTCCCCTGCACTGACTTTGACTGAGCTAGACAGACAAAGAAACAAAACCAAACGCTCCCCTTGCATCTGTTTTTTTGATTTTTTTTTTTTTAGATTATAAACAAAACCCTCCTGCTGCCCACTAGTTTCCTTCACAAGGCTGCACTTTCCTCCTCCTCCTCCTTCCATATCTTCCACCTTTATCAGTACGTGATTATTGCTGCCTACTCCTCACTGCCTGTGCTCCCCCGGCGCCTCTCCATCCTCCCTCCGCAGAGGGAGATGCCCCAAAGCCACTCTCCACCCCACCCCCCAAATCCTTTTCCTTTTTTTAACGCTATTTCCAAAACTCAACCAGCAAGCTCGTGGGAGCAAACCACCACGTAACTCGAGCGACGTCGAGCCCCCTCCATTTTTGGCTGAGTTGAAGCACCCCTCAGTTTACAGAACTTCCCGGGCGTGGGTCAGCTGCTCCTGGGCTCAGTGCCCACCAGCTCAGCACCACCACAGCTCAGCCACCTCCTCTCCCTCCCGCCTGCGCGGGCCAGCTCAGCCACCTCCTCTCCTTCCAGCCTG
>NW_008583765.1:0-4329 GCF_000691845.1 Merops nubicus | reverse complement strand
CCCGCCCCCCCCCCCCCTTCCAGCCTGCGAGGGCCAGCTCGGCCACCTCCTCTCCCTCCAGCCTGCGAGGGCCAGCTCAGCCACCTCCTCCTCCTCGCACGCCTCCCGCTCCCCGGCCCTTCTCCCTGCGGCCAATTTAAGCCCGTTCCAGGTATTGTGCAGGCGCCGGGGGACACAATGAGGACCCGCGGCCGAGGATAATGCCGCGCAGCGAAGGGAGGCTGGAGCTCGCTGCCTTCCCTGCTCTGCACAGGCCACAGCCAGGAACAATAGAAGGCCACGCATGGTGCTCGCACAGTTCAGCGGTGCCCGTGGATCTCGATGCTTCTCTAGCGCTGCGATTTTATTTAAAGGATGATAATTCAGATGCCGAAAAATAAGCCGCCAGCAAAGCTGTTTTATTGAAATCAATGCTAGGAAAATGCCTCCTTTTGATTTCTAAGAGCATCATAAATAATTTGAAATATTGATATACATGCTGTCACTAAAAGCCAAGATCTTTTATTAAAAAAAAAAAAAATAATCCAGCCTGCTGAGCTGGGCAAGCTGTATAGTTTCAAAGCTGAGCATGAGAAAGCCCTTCAAAAAACTCCTTGAAGAACAATGGGTGCCAGCAAGCACTTTGTGGGTTGGGTAAAAAGGGGGGGGGGGGGGGGGAATTGGAAAAAAAAAATCATCGTTTTCTTGTTTAGTCACACCTTTGTTCAAGAGAACTGGGACACGAGGAATACAGCAACTGGCAGCTCCGAAGCGACACATGCTCCTGTTCCTGAACACCACACGTTGAACACAAATCCCACGCTCTCCAGTGCCAAACCCTCTCCAGCTCGGCCCCACAGGAGCACACCTGCCTGGCCCCACCAGGCCGTTCCCAGAGATGCTCATCCCCACAACACGTGGGTTGTCAGCACATTACAGCAGGAAAACAATCCCACCCTGGCTGCAGGATGCTCCGAGACAGCCCCAACCCATGGGCACCCCAAAGCCTCCTGCTCCGAGCTGCTCTCCAGCACGGCACCCGACGCCCTGACAGGATGAGCCACCACCCTGCTGATGCCACCACACCCCTTCTGTCACGGCGCTGGCCGCACGTGTCCCACCAGGCACCTCTCACAAGCCCGTGCTGCATGCCTCTGGGCGCCCTGGGAAATTCAAACAGCAAAGGAAGGAGTTACAAAGGCAAGGACTGAGAGCAGCCCTCGGCTCGGCTGGGTCCTTGCATCTTCCATGCAGGTGCCTCCAACCCAAGTCCGAGCCCGTTAAGGAAGGTGCTAGAAGCGGTGACCCGGCCATGCTGTGCACGGTGTGCTCCCAGTGAGCTGCCACACGCTCCCTGCCACCCTCACCTCTCCCCCCGGTACGCTGCCACCCTCTCCCTGCCACCCTCACCCAGGCCCCTGGCCCTGCCCCACGGCTTGTCGGGGCGAGGACAGCCCCACTCAGCGCCCGGCAGCCACCAGCAGCACCCTCCTCTTACTTCAGACTCGTGTGGGGCTCACACCCACAACCCCTCAGCAACACAACACGGACCAACAGTCAGCTGAAGGTAGGAGAAGCCGCTGCTGCTCCAGGCAGGTCATTCCCACCTTCAGCAACTCTCTCCCAGAATGGAAAGTGGCAAAAGAAACGACACGCAACATGAATTAAATTCCAGTGGCACAAATATTGACAGGGGGCAGAGGACAGCTCCAAAAGGAACTCATTTAAGATCAGATTTATATTTATTCTTCTTAATTACATCCTTTGGTTTAACTTTTGAATGATAGCATCAGTCCCTCATTTCACTTTTCAGCAAGACGATGATTTCCATGGTCTTGTTCTAACACAAGGTTTTTTTTCCTTCCTCTCACATGAAATATCACTGTGGCTCTACGTTATTCTACTTTTTTAATAATAAGGCTTCATGCTAGAATATGAAGTCTGGACAGCACCTGGATAGGGGCCTACTGCACTGTCCCAAACAATCACATATTTTTCATCTTAAGAAATAAACCAGTTGCATTACGTTTAAGTGCGTTTCCCCGTTTAAGGAAAATCAGCTGCCAGTACCGGGGGTTGCAAGTGTGAAAGATTAGAGGGTCAAATCCTAATGGCCTCGTTACAGACAACTCATTCACTCAGAGTATCAACCTGGCCATGAATTTCAATATTTTTTGTCATCAAAAGCCATGCCTTGTGTCCAAATGAGACAGGAGGCTGCGGTGCTGGACAGCAATGGGCTTTTCTGAAGGACCCATCTGCCCTAGCGCCTTTAGCACAGTCTCCACAAGGAGCAAAATTCCTCCTGAGCACCCTCTGCGAAGCATCCTCCCTTATTTTTCCCCCCCAAAATGCAGTTTGCATCCAGAAGCTATGAACCCTCCCCAGCCTGCACGCTTTGAGGACATATCTGGAGGCAGACAGAAGCCTGCAGCTGCAGATACAGCCGGTTCCCTCACTGCTCACCCGCAGCCTGCCCGGGCACAAACGCATCGGCAGGTGAAGCGAGAGGCCAAAGCAGAGGGTGGGGAAGCCCTCGGGATCCAGAGCACACCCCCGGGACCACCAAACCCCCCCAAGCTGTCACACACGCGGCCACCCCGGCCCGCCGCAGCCCAGGGCGCAACGCGCACGGCTCGTGTTTGAAGCTATTTTTAGTTTTGCCACTTCTTTGGGGTGTTTATTTTACATTTTTTTTTTGTATTTCCCAGTTATCTCAGCTGCCGTTTCATGTATTATTAACAATATGATCGTTGTGACTTAATTAGTTCGGCTGGTTGGGCACAAAGTGGGGGTTGTTCCTGTCGTTACTTCCATGGGGTGTCTCACCACGGTTCACCAAGTATTAGATGGGGCAAAAAAGGCCCCACACGGCTCCTTTCGGGTGCAATCTCTGCACATCTGAGCATACCTTCCATTTCTGCAGCACCAGATAGAATCATTAATTCATCTGCTCATGATCCGAACTCAATGCCAAGCAGCGAGCTCGCCTTCGCCTACCATTTCCAATCATTTTTCAGTTGTTGACTTTGGATAGATTTGCTGCTCAAGGCTTATTTTCAGCGCTGCAGTAGCATTAGAAAAGCATTTGCTGAAGGGTGTATTTCCCCCAAATAATCGCCAAGCGCTGTCTAAATCGGATACCCACAGACTGTTCCAGGGCACGCGTCCCGCGGTCCCGACAGCCCCTGAATCACACAGCAGCAATTAACACCACCACAGCAAACAAAATTAGCTTACGTGCTCTGCCCAGAGAGGTTAAAAACCCCAAATAAATAATAAAGCTGGAGACAGCAAGGTGATACAGATGACTGGTAGGGAGGACAGAGCACCAGCATCAGCCTGACGGATACAGCCGGATGAGAAAACCCCGGCGGCTGCTGCGGTAACAGCACTGCTCTGACGGGACCCAAGGTTGCAACTGTGTTCCTCCCTCCAAACGCTACATTTCTAAGCAGCATTGTACTGTTCTGTGCCACAGTCACCATCTCCACGCAGCAAACAAAAGCACCCAGAACGGGTCCGCTCTCACCAAGCGGAGGGAATCATTTTCACCCCGGGTTTGGTGCTTTCCAGCTGAATTTACACCTACGAGCGACACCGCGCTTCGCCGTGGCAGCGACTCTGTTCTGCTCCAGAACAGCAGTCAGGAAGCTGCTGCTCCATTTAAAATGCTGCACTGAATTCATTAGGAAAACAAACAGAAATCAATGTTTAAATCCAAAATGTCCTGTTAAATCAGACTAACGCACAGTTTCCTATCACAAGCAAATATTTAGACAGTTCCAGCTGAAGCTCGAGAGCGATTCAGGTAGCCAGGACATGACAAACGTGAAGGATGGTTGGGGATGAATATGTTAGCAGGGTATTTCTGTTAAAGCCATCAGCAGCGTGCTGGTATTTAAATCACATTAAGATTTCAGAAGCATCGGTCATACAGCTGGTGTCACCCAACCTCTCACAACCGTCAGGGCTGGAAACCTTCAAATAAAACCCCAGAGCAGAGTCCTGCAACCCCAGCACCCAAGACCGCGCCGAGCCCGCCAGTCTGGCCCCGCCAGTCTGGAGCGAGCGCTTTCTAATTGTGGCCAGCTGATGGACAGATCAATTAACCAGGCTAGTAAAAGCCCAGAAAAGCCTCTCGCTTTGAGGTTCGCCTGCTCCTGACAATGATGACTTCAGATGGAGAGCGAGCACGAGGGGCAGCTGTATTCTTTAAAACAAAACAAAACCAGAACCTCTTTCAGATAAGCACTCGTGGAAGGAGAGGGAGGCGGGGGTGGGAAGAGAAGGCCAACAGAATAGATCCCAAACGCTCGTATTTTGCAAGTTTTCGCAGCCGCTCCTTTG
>NW_008583764.1:0-2210 GCF_000691845.1 Merops nubicus | reverse complement strand
AGTAACAATAAAACATCCTGAGATCCCTATAACAATTATACAATATCCATTACCTAGGGAAGGGAGACAAGGATTAAAGCCAGAAATCCAGAGATTGCTCGAAAAAGGATTGCTTGAACCTTGTATGTCTCCTTTCAATATCTCAATTTTACCGGTTAAGAACGCTGATGGCACATATAGACTGGTACATGACTTGAGAGAAATTAATAAGAGGACAGTCGTTGCCCGGTTCCCAGTGGTGGCAAACCCTTATACTATTCTTAGTCAACTGGGACCTGTATATCACTGGTATACGGTAATAGATCTGAAGGATGCATTCTGGGCCTGTCCTTTAGAGGAAAGTTGTAGAGATTATTTTGCCTTTGAATGGGAAGACCTGGACACCCATCGGAAGCAGCAATTGCGATGGACAGTGTTGCCTCAGGGATTCACTGAATCCCCGAATTTATTTGGGCAAGCCTTAGAGCAGATTTTGAGGGAATATAGATTGGGAGAAGGGATCAAATTAATCTAGTATGTGGATGATTTGCTCCTAGCAGGGACTGCAGAGGAAGCAGTCAGGGAAGAGAATATCAAATTATTAAATTTCTTAAGTTTAAAGGGCTTAGAGATATCTCGATCTAAATTACAGTTTGTGGAGGAAGAGGTGAAATACTTAGGACACATTTTAAATAAGGGAATGAAAAGACTGGACCCCAAGAGGGTGAATGGGATCCTATCACTCCCAGCCCCAAAAACGAAAAGACAGGTTAGACAGATATTAGGCCTTCTTGGATATTGCAGACAGTGGATTGAAGATTATAGTAATAAAGCAAAATTTTTGTATGCCAAATTAACCCAGGATGGATTACTCAAATGGACAGAGGAGGATGGTAATAAATTAGAAGCACTTAAAACAGATGTAGTAAATGCCCCCGTTTTGAGTCTACCATATGTAAAACAACCATTCTATCTGTTTGTCAATGTGAATGAAGGAACAGCATTTGGAGTATTGGCTCAGGATTGGGCAGAAAAAAAGAAACCCGTAGGATATATATCGAGGTTGTTGGATCCGGTAAGCAAAGGGTGGCCAACATGCTTACAAGCTATTGTGGCAGCAGCCCTTCTGATAGAAGAGGCTCATAAAATCACTTACGGAGGAGAACTGAAGGTGTTATCACCCCATAACATTAGAGGAATTTTGCAACAAAAAGCAGACAAATGGTAGACTTTTAAAATACGAAGGCATTCTGATTTCCTCTCCTAAATTGGAATTAGAAGTAAAAAGGCTACAGAATCCAGCACAGTTTTTATACGGGGAACCAAGTGAGAGATTAAATCACAGTTGTTTACGCACAATTGAGGAACAAGCAAAAATAAGAACAGACTTAGAGGAGGAGGAACTCGATGAAGGAGAAAAATTATTTGTGGATGGATCCTCCCAAGTAGTTGAGGGAAAACGAAAATCAGGATATGCGATTATAAATGGGAGAACTTATAACGTAATTCAATCTGGTCCTTTAAGCCGGAGCTGGTCTGTACAAGCATGTGAGTTGTATTCAGTTTTAAAGGCTTTACAATTATTAGAAGGGAAAAATGGAACAATTTACACTGATTCAGGGGCATGGATGGGGAACCTCGACCATCCTGGCCTCGTAGAGGTCATTACTAACTGGCCAGAAAGTGCCGACCTCGGGATGCCCCCAGAGAATAAAGTGGACTGTGCTGAGGAGGCCCCCCCTTTAAAATGAAGTACATGTTAAAGGACATCAAAGGGGATTAGATCCCCTAATCAGGGGAAACAATCTTGCAGATCAGGAGGCGAAAAGAGCAGCATTAATGACAATTTGTAATTACCCTTCTATAGAGAATGGTAAAGAGAAGGACAATCCCGAACACCAGGGTAAAAATTCAGCTTTAAGTTTTACAAATCAAGAAAAACAAAAATTAACACAATTAGGGGTAAAGAGACTAAAGAAGGAAAGTGGGAACTTCCTTATGGTCGTGAAGTTCTCCCGAAGCCTCTAGCCCTAAAAATTCTGCAGAGATTTCATGAAACTACACATTGGGGAACTCAAGCGTTAGTTGATCAATTTGCTATAAAATATGTTTGTGTGGGAATATATAATATAGCTAAGAGAATAGTTGGAGACTGTATGACGTGTAAAAAAATAAACAAACAACAGTTACGAGAAAAAAACCCCGGAGGAAGGGAATTAGCACACAGACCA